>NC_061514.1:86495999-86591485 GCF_022539505.1 Lolium rigidum | reverse complement strand
TTGACTTGCAAAAAGTAGCTAGCTTGACTTGCAAAATCCTGACTTATCTGCATCTGTCTTATCTGCATCTGTCTTATCTGACTTTGGGTGTCGAAGTAGGAACCTTCTCTTAGCTTCTTTGCTCATCCTGCCACCATAGTTATCTGCATCATGACAAAAGAAAAAATTCAATATAGTTGCTAGTAATCTGAATGCTGTCACAAATGAGACATTTGTATCCAAATTACTTCTATATCTAGCATGGAATTCTATTTGTTAAAAAACTGAAAAGCTAACTTAGATTGTCATTCCGCAGATGTCCGGCTTGGATCTTAATGCTACACCTACGAGAAGATGTTGAAATGGACGATGTGGAACCGCTATTTTGCACTCAAGCTGTCCCAGAACCAGTTGTAGGCGAATCTCAGGACCCAGATTCTGATGTCCATGAAGCTGTGGTTGCTAATTCTGATAGATATAGTGGCAGGGGACATGAACACAACGGGGAGCAAGCAGCAAGTGCTGGAAACCAAAGCTTCCCTACAACAACTTTTCCTACAGATACCACCACCAACCCTGATTTTGCTGAAGGTGGAAGTGATGGAGAAGCAGTTGGAATCACCGAAGAAATTTTGTCCAGTCCTCAAGAACCTTTTCTTGGTATGCGATTTGATACACTAGCTGATGCAAGAGCTCACTACAATGCCTATGCTGCAAAATTGGGATTCTCTATCAAGAATAATACATCAAAAAAGAAAGCACATACAAATGAACTTGAGAAGCAGCAGTTCGTGTGCAACAAGTATCGCGCACCAAAAACTGAGGAACAAATGGAGCAAGAAAGAATGGCCTTTACTGAAGATGTTAGCCCTGTTGAGCTTGATGATGATAATGATGAGGAACAGGAAGCTGGACCATCAAAAAAGAAAAAAACTGCCAGCAAGTTTGGGGTTAAGCGAAAGAGAGAAACCATCAAGCAGACAAAGTGTCGAGCAAGAATGTTTGTGAAATTGATTAATAACAAGTGGGAGGTGACTTATTTTATTGCAGAGCATAACCATCCAATGATTGTGAAACCATCTTTGATAAAATACTTGAGATCTCACGGAGGAATTCCAAGAGATGAGAAAGAATTTCTAAGATGCCTTCACAAGCGCAACTTGGACACAGGTTTGTATGCCAACCTCTATGCCTTCACTGAGCTTATAGTTTGTAGTAATATATGCTACTAAGTAGTACATCAACATGAGGAAGAAAACAAAAAAAATAGTTCACATGTGGAATGCAAATTAGGAAATAGTAGTGTGCAATTTACTTGTGCAGTGTATGCAACTGGGAAAATTATATGAACATGTGATCTAAAAGAAGAACCAAATGTGGTAAGTACAGTGCGCCACTTAGCCAAAAAATATGTCGGTTAGTGTGTGATTTAGTTTAGCATCAGTTTATAACTTGGTAGAGTTGAAGTTATGAAAATAAGGGACAATGTAGGTTAAAAAGGTACGCAATAAAATTGAAAGAAATATGTATCTTGAGCATCAACATAATTAACTTGCAAAACCCTTTAATATAACACTTGCAAAAAAACATTTACAGGGCGCATGATGGAGGTGATGTCTGAATTTTATGGTGAAGATTGCATTGTACCCTATGGCCCGAGAACAATATCAAACTTGAGGTCATCATTCAGAAGCGAGAACAAAGAGCTTGACATTAGTGACACACTTGAGTATTTCAAAGAGTTGCAGCAAAAAGACCCAGAATTCTTCTACGAATTCTCCTTCGATTCAGAAAACAGAGTTGAACACATTTTTTGGGTTGACAGTTTGGCGAGAAAAGCATATGCAGAAGCATACCATGATTGCATCTCGTTCGACACTACTTTCTGTACAAATATCTTTAGCATGCCGTTTGCACCATTCATTGGTATAAATAGACATGGTCAGTCATTTATGTTGGGTTGTGGTTTCCTAAGAGATGAAAAGGAAGAAAGTTTTGAATGGCTGTTCCGCGTCTTCTTGAAAGCAATGAAAGGGAAGCAACCAACAAACATAATTACAGACCAAGATTGGGCTATGAGGAATGCAATAGCTGCTATTTTTCCATTATGTTGCCATCGAAACTGCAGATGGCACATAATGAAAAAAGCTAATGAGAAACTTGGATCATTCCTAGGACGACGTCCAGGCCTGGCTGAAGATTTCAATGAATGTGTTGACGAGAGTATGACTGTAGAAGAGTTTGAAGCAAACTGGGCAGAGTTGATTCAGAAATGGGACTTGGCGCAGAACGAAACATTCATTTGGTTGAAGGGTAATGCTCATACATGGGTTCCATGTTACTTCAGGGATCGCTTCTTCCCCTTCTTGCAGTCAACTCAAAGAAGCGAGGGATTCAACGCTGTTTTAAAGCGGTGCATTAATCCAGGAAATTCAATCAAGCACTTTGTGAGGCGAGTATGAGAAACTTCGAGGCCAAAATATTGGGCAAGGAGGGCAACAATGATTACGGGACAGATGAGCTTGAGGTTCGACCAAGAACAACTTTCCCGATAGAAAGGCATGCGATGGCAGTTTATACAAGGGACATCTTCCACAGGTTCATGCTGGAGTTTGGACTTATTGGTCGATACGATGTGCAAGTGATAGGAACAAACATGTTCGAATTAATTCCTAACAACCTCAGATGCTACCCTTATGGGTCCAGAAACTACTATGTAAATGGTAGTGGTGGTGCCTACAACTGTGATTGCTGCAAGTATCAGCGCGATGGTATTCTTTGCTGCCACGTGCTAAAAGTGTTCACGCATGTAGGAATTAATGCGATACCGGAGAGGTTCATCATGCGCAGATGGACTCAGCAAGCAGTAGAGTATGTGCCTATGCATACTGGGCCAGTACAAGATGATGTGATGCCTGAACAGTCACGTCAGAAGGTGCGGTTTGCAAACTTGTCGACATCGTTTGTGCAAATGGCTAAATTAGGTAGTGAGTCAGATCAAGCGGAAGCTATTGCTCGCAGGCACATAAAAGAGATGAGAGCTGAGTTTGTCCAACTACAAAAGGTTCGAAAGAAGAAGAATGCCCAGCAACCAAGCACTAGTGCGCCACATCCAAACGCAGCTCCTAATGCTCGGCAACAAACAGCAGCCCCAAATGCCCCGCAGCAAACAGCAACTCCAAGCATGAGCAGGCAAAGAGCAGCTCCTAACGCTCCGCAACAAACAGCAGCCCCAAATGCCCCGCAACAAACAGCAACTCCGAGCATGCGCCGGCAACGAACAGGTCCTAATGCTCCGCAACAAACAGAAGACCCCAATGTCACACAGCAAACAGCAACTCCAAGCATGCATCAGCAAAGAGCAGCTCCTAATGCTCTGCAGCAAACAGCAAGTGCAAGCATGACTCAGCGAAAACTAGTTCCTAATTTGCCACAGGAAAGAGCAGTGCATACTGTGCATTGCCCGTCAACTTCAGCTCCTAATGTGTGTCAGTCAGGAAATGCAGGAGCTTCCCAGAAAGGACCACAGCCTGCACCATCCACCTGGGCATCACACACTGCAAACATTGCTGGTACCCATGGGTGGACATCTTCAGGTTCTGCACATTTTTCGGCACAACAACCAACATCAAGCACCCAAAATTAGTCAACATCAATGAAGTCTGACCATGCTGTGCCTCAACGTCCATTACGTGCGAAGAAATCGTCTTCTACAAACCAAACGTTGTCTGTGCAGCAGGCTAGTGATTTGAGTGAACCTAGTAGAGAAGGTATGGTTGTCCTAAACCCTCCCAGGTCTAATACTAAAGGGCGGAAAAAAGGAAGAATCCCATCAGGTATTGAGTTGGTTGCTAAGAAGACCACCTTGTGTGGTACATGTGGTTTGCCAGGTCACAATGCAGCGACATGTAAAGCTGGTCTAGGACATAAATAAGGGGAACTGAGGGGACAGGACAATCGGTATTCTTCGGAGAAGTCAATGTGATGTTTTCATACCTCAATTTAGTTTAATGATGTCCATCCACTTGACTGTATTCTTCGGAGAAGTCACCCATGTATGCACCATCAACTTCCTAATGTTCGGCATGTTTTCAGACCCATATGTGGGTAGTTGCCTACCATTCCAATGTTCAGCGTTGAATAGCGTGCAAACTCCACATTCATTACTGTAGTGTGAATGAGAACCAAAATTAGAAAATGAAGTAACATGGGCATAAAGTAATAACTAAAAAAAGATGAATGGAATTGAGGGGGAAGCAAGTTATCATGATTCAGGGAAAAAGCAACTTAGTATCACTGTTTACACAAGTTAAACTTTAGCAGAGAGCAACTTAGCACAGGACAATGATCATACTAAAAAACACATGTGGAGCCAACTTAAATAGGGACAGTAGACCTAACTTGTATGTAATTTTAAAACCAACTTAGTGAAAAAGTAAATCAAACTTAATAGTTAACAGTAGCCAACTTAATTATAAATGTGCAGACACCTTAACCCATACTGTGTATAGATATTAAAACTGGTTTCTCTTAAAGCATTTTTACTTGCTAATTTTTAAGTCCATCTTAAAATGCCTAACTTAAATGCCATGTTAACATATGTTGCTCTCTGTTGTAACAAGTTAAGCATGTTATTAAAGCTACTTATACACAAAAAACATGGCAGTACATCTCAAACTCAAAAAAGCTGCTAGTGGAACCAAACTTAAGTAATCCCAGTAACCAAGTTAGGCGTATTGATAAAACGACTTAAGTAATCCAATACAGCCTGCTTTGCACATCTTTGCTCAAAAAAGGAAATGAAAAAAACCAACTAGGGGTATGAAACACAACTTAAGCATCCTGGAGGAACAAACTTAATTCATTTCAGTACCCAACTTAGGCCTACTGACAAAGGCAACTTTATTAAAAATCAACACCAATGGCTTCCAGCGGTTAAGCAACCCCAATGGCTGTCCAAAAACCATACATATTAGTTCAAGTGGTGTGTCATTGAGTTCGACTGCGAATCGCTTCTGATCCGAGCTTGGTCGCTAATGCTATCCTAAAGGAGAAGCAGTACTACCTCGACACGCATGCACCGAATACAAAAGCAACTTAGTATCACTGTTTACACAAGTTAAACTTTAGCAGAGAGCAACTTAGCACAGGATAATGATCATACTAAAAAAACACATGTGGAGCCGACTTAAAATAGGGACAGTAGACCTAACTTGTAGGTAATTTAAAAACCAACTTAGTGAAAAAGTAAATCAAACTTAATAGTTAACAGTAGCCAACTTAATTATAAATGTGCAGACACCTTAACCCATACTGTGCATAGGTATTAAAACTGGTTTCTCTTAAAGCATTTTTACTTGCTAATTTTTAAGTCCATCTTAAATGCCTAACTTAAAAGCAGATCTTGTGTAGTTTTACCCATTCCATGCAGTACACCTTAACCCATACCGTGTAGTTTTTACCGCCATTTTCATAAATAATCATACTTAACCTACTCGTGGAAGTCAACTTAAAAGCAAGTAGAGTAGAACTAACTTATATGTCAGAAACCAACTTAGTAAAAAATATATTAAGTGAAACTTAACCATACTTTGAGAGCACAACTTGTTTTTTATCTGTAAGAATGTTGTAAATTTGAACCACGTTAATACATGATAGGTTTGAAATGAAAAGATACTTGAGATAACGAAGGATAACTGCATTGGTTATTACTTTGTCCCTTGCTTTGGCGGCTTAATGTCTTGAATCTCCCATGTCTCAAGCTTGACTGAAGAATTTGCATAGTATTGTTCCCATAATGTCTTGATTGCACCAACTAACAAATTCACCTTCTGATCAAGTGATTTGTCTGATAGTGACCTTACTGAATCCAGTACCTCAAACCTTCTTTCTCTGAAGTTCATCACAAGAAGCCAGTAGTGGTTCACAGGATCTTGTTCCTTAGGTGCCAAATCTTCGAGTACTGGGAACATTACCTAATGTTTTGCGAAAAAACAGAACAAATTGGAATTACAGTATATAAAAAATGTTATAACCGAAAGAAATTTGATGTCGAATGTACAGGAAACACTTACATTGTGTTTCCTGTCAAGATGTGCAGTGGGCTTGCTGAAGTGCTTCTCTAGAAGTCTTCTGTTCCTCTTCACATCTTCTAAGAGAGTCTGTTATTAGAAGAGAAGGAACATCAGTAAACTAGAAAAAAAAATATTCGACTTATTTAAGAAAACTAAAAAATAAAAATATTCTTACCGCAACCCTCAAAGGCATCACCAATTTTTTATCTTTTCTATCTCTCCTTAACATTATGGACTCAATTCCTAGTTCAACGATAGTGTTCTTCAATGATCCAGAAGGCATCATCGAGTTTGCAAGCTCTTTAAGTGTAACATAAAAATTGTCGTAGCTGACGAGTATTGGGCTATCGCATTACATGAAAAAGGAAAAACAGAGCAATTAATAAAAAATGGCATAATACCAAAGACAAAAAATGCTATAATAAAAACACAAGATAGGCATGCAGAGGGATCAACTGAATTAACCTCGAGTATCCAACTTAGGCCATTTTTCACAACAGGACTTAAGTAACACAATGCAAGCCAACTTATGTATGTAGATAGTAGGAAGTTTTTTTGTAAGCATGCAGAAACATTTATCAAACTTAAGCATATGGACAGTACAACTTAATTAACCCCAAGTAGCCAACCTTTGCATGTTTGCTTGGAAAAAATAGGGAAAGGAAACCAACTAGACTTTAAACCAGAACTTCAAACATGTTTTTAAAAACAAAACTTAATTAAACTCAGTAACCAACTTAGGCACATTAATGGTACGACTTACGTAACACAATGCAGCCAACTTGTACATTGTATATGGAAAAACAGAATTTAAGCATTTTTTTCAGAACCAAACTTGGGCATATAGACAGTACAAGTTAATTAACCCCCGGGAGCCAACCTGTGCATGTTTGGTCGAAAAAAAATAGGAAAAGGAAACCAACTAGACTTTAAACCAGAACTTCAAACATATTTTAAAAAACCAAACTTAATTAATCACAGTAACCAAGTAGGCATATTAACAATACGACTTACGTAACGCAATGCAGCCAACTTGCACATTGTGTATGAAAAAA
The DNA here is from genome assembly GCF_022539505.1 of Lolium rigidum. Classification (NCBI taxonomy): domain Eukaryota; kingdom Viridiplantae; phylum Streptophyta; class Magnoliopsida; order Poales; family Poaceae; genus Lolium; species Lolium rigidum. The sequence continues at coordinate 86,584,377 of NC_061514.1, read as the reverse complement.
AAATAACTTAAGCATGTTGGAGGAAACAAATTTATTCATTTCAGAAAACAACTTGGGCCTATTGACAATGGCAAGTTTGATTAAACCAGTAACCAACTTATATATGTTGCTAAAAAAGGAATTATGTTAAAACCAACTTAGTGACTATCATCATGAAACTTATCTATTTTATACAGTACAACTTTATATAAGTTGGCTTACCTTTTGTCCACCTCTTGACACCTTTTTGATCGACGACCATGTGCAGTAACTGCGGCGTACAAATCCTTTACTTCAGCTGAACAGGTGTAGAGGCTTCTGTCCACATAAGTCAAGTAAGGCGACAATTTGCAAAGTGCTTGTTTGATGAGCCTTCGTTGCTTCATTTGCGCAAAAGAAGATGTTGATTTGCTTTCAGAAATTTCTTTGTTAGCGGCATCACCAATTCCCACTCCTGCTGGTGTCTGCAATTCACTATCATTTTGCATCGGTTCCTCCTGGATATTAGCATTTGCACTGTTCAAACGCTTCTCCAACTCTACACGTTCGCAAAGGGCGTAAGCTTCTTTCTCCATATCTTCAGTCCAATAGTCGTCATCATTTAACATATCTCGTCGAAGATTCTTGACTGTCCTTTTTTGGGCTATCAAAACCAAGATCAAATGAAGGAGGATCGCAAGCTGCTTGCAAAGCCTTTTTTCTTGTCATCTTCTGGCTGCTTGTAACAGATTTGAATTCCTTTGGTCTGGGTGGAGGACATGTCTGCCGTGTTGGAGCTGGTGAAACCTGTTGAGACAAATTGGCTTGCTTCATATGCCCACTTGTAGGTGTAATTGGTGACCAACTTTTGGCTGCTTCTTGGTAAGATGTGTCGCGAGTACTCTGATTTGGATGAACGGAAAAGCTGTTTTGTTCAGAATATTTCTGAAATAATTCAGTTGAAGTTGCAAGTCCAGATGCAGAGTGTGATAGACGTGGTGAAGTTCCATCCATAACGCTTGACTGAGTTGAATGCGGTGAAGGTGCAGGCACAGGGCTGGAGTGGAGTGCATGAATTGCATTTGATGTTTTGGTTTCAGGTACTCCCCACGGCCTTGGAACATGGGGGGAAGCACCTGTTGCAGACGGGAAGATGCTGTTAGCTGAACTCGGAGGCACACTGGATTGAGTTGCAACTGTTCTTTGAGCAATTCCTGGTCCATCAACAGGTGCAAATACTGGTTCTTCAGCTGTAGTTCGAGCGAATGATGGAGCTATGCCTGTTTCGGCTGCAATCTGTGAACTGAACTCAAAATCTACTGGCCGACCACGGTGCACTACAACCTTTTTCTTCACTGTCATATTTCTTGTTATTTCATCTTTTTTTTCCAAATTTCCCAACCCTATAAACTCTTGAGTTAACTTCTGTATTGCATCATCCCTAGCAAACTGATCTATCGGTTCTGAGCTTGTAGGAGACTGACATGCACTAAACTTGTCCATCAATGTATTCCGGGCACACCTCTTTTCCTGTACATTAAACAACTCAGTTGGCTCGCTGTTTCTCATGTCAATGCCACTTTTCTCCCCTGCAGCAGTATACTCTCTCAAATCTGAGAATGGACTCAGGCCTGGTGTTGTGGATGCGCCTCTTGTACAACTATCTTTCTCTGCATGTATCCCTGCAGATCGTTCTTTCTCCGCGAGTACTTGACAACAGATTCAAACCCCGGAATGACAGATCTGCATTGGAATCACCGTTGTTATCCATGCACCTCTTCCTTAAGTTGCCTGCAGGCCCTTCATTTCTCTTGGTGGGTGTCAACCTAGCAGATCTTCTTGGCGTTGTGTGCTGATGGCTGCCATTGTTGTTAGCTGCCTCATCCTCACCACCAAGGCCAGACCCGGGTTACGAAGCTCTGTCACCATCATTGTTTCCATTCCCATGGTTGTCTTCATCTTCATCCTCATCATCATCAATGTTGTCATCGTCATCGTCATCCTCATCTTCGATTCACCTTTATAATCATCGTCATCTTCATCATCCTCGTCGTCGCATCTACCCTCATCACTTCCAATTCTCCTCTGCCTTTTGCGTAATCTGTTCTGGCCATGCCAAGAACTGGATTCATCAATCTCTATTTGCCCCCACTGTTCAACAAATGAACCTATCCTGTTTGAAATATCGGTGCATAGCTCCCCAATCATGACCGCAATCTTCCTTTTTTCTGCACATTTACATAGATAGATATGCACTCAGTAATGTGAGTTGAAAAAGTACAAAAAAAGAGCATTACTGAGAAAAGGGATAAAGAATCATGGAAAAATATGCATGTGGACACCAAATTAGGTGTAATCAAAAAACAGTAGCCAACTTAGTGTAAGCCTTGGTGTCAACTAAGTTGGAATGAGTGCACAAATTTGAAGTTGGGGGCATGTGGACACCAAATTAGGTGTAATCAAAAAACAGTAGCCAACTTAGTGTAAGCCTTGGTGTCAACTAAGTTGGAATGAGTGCACAAATTTGAAGTTGGGGGCATGTGGACACCAAATTAGGTGTAATCAAAAAACAGTAGCAACCTTAGTGTAAGCCTTGGTGTCAACTTAGTTGGAATGAGTGCACAAGTCAACAAAAAATGGTTAACAAATTCAGAAAATAGCAGTTTCCAACTTAAATCATTTTTACTGAACCAGCTTAACTAAAATAAGCAGCCAACTTATCCATTTTTTACAGTACAAAAATGTTGAGGTATAAAAAAAGTTCATACATGAATTGGGAAGCTCCGTGGCAACTTCGAGGAAACAAAATCTTCAGTGCCCGTGATCCCAACAAAAAGACTGTCTCTAATAGTAGCACCAACACCTTGTTTGAGCTATATTGTGCAGAAAAAAAAAGAGAAAACCACAGGTGTTAGTCAGTATATGTGAGGAATGGCTGAAAAAATATAGGTTCATCATGAAAAAATGCCAGGAAAAAAGTTTAATAAAAAAATCAGACACTTACTTTAAGCTTGCCGAACTCCCCGCTGACTTTGGTATCCTTGCGCATAACAACTTGTATAAGTTTGTCAGTCCAAGCTGCTGCACGGATGGGGCAATCATCTTCAGATGGCACATCCTCATCAACCTCAAGTGAATCCAGGTATAATATCTGCAAAAAATGAAGAAGTTAATCACTGATGGTGAACAGAAAAAAATAGAATGTATGTTTGTAGCAGACCAATGGAAGAAAAAACATGAAGAAGTAAATTACCACAAGATGATGCACACAACAGCAAACAGATTTCTTCTTGACTCCCATCTTCTTGACTTCTGTGATTATTTGATCTATTGCAAATTGGGCAAAATTTGTCCTCTTGAACTCATCAAGATTGAGTAGGCACTGGTAACACCTGGGACTGATGGAGGCAGAGGTTGAAGGACTTATGAAGCAACTGATTACAGCAGCAAAATAAGCACGGAGAAACTTCATATCTGAAGCTCCATTCATGTCCTTTATCATTCTGCACCAATCAGTAAAATCTGGTGCTGATCCACTCTCTATACCATATTCGACATTGAAGAATGCAATAGCTTCGATAGTCATCTCATAACACACTGATCTTCCCTCATTCCGCAAACCAAAAACCCTGGTGTAACTATCAGCATTCACTGGTATGCTACCTCTCCCTGGAATAGCGAGCTCACTTCTGATAGGATCGAAACAGCCAAGAACCCACATGCTCAAAGAAGCAGGCATTTCTTTAGCCATCACCTTAAGCATGCCTCCCCAACCCCATTGCTCAATAAGATTTCTCTGGGCATCATTAAGCAGAGCGTTCAATTTGAACAACCTGGCAGGAGAAGCGCGATTCCTACCCAACTGGAAAAACATAAACCAAAAATAGGGGACAAAAAACCAGTTAATAATTATTTTTGCTGGAGGTTTTGCTACAAATAGATAGTAAGAGTATAAAAACACACCGCCTGACGCCGTTTAGGTGCACGCTTTGGTGCAACAACCGTATCAACTTCAGGTTCAGTTTGGCGCGGCTCTTTCTGACCATTGTTACCAACTGCAGATCGATGATTGGAGAAAAAAATATAAAAGTCAGTTCAATAAAAAAACAATGAAATTAACGAGAAAAAATTGGAATGAAAATGAATAAAACAAATAAAAATTACAAACTACCCGCTGAGCAGTTTGTGGACAGAGCGAGTTTGTGGTAAACGCAAACGAGAACGCTTGGTCAAATCCTTCATTATATCTGCAAAAAATGTAGCTATATTTATGAAAACAAGTTTATAATAACCACTAGGCAACTTATGTATGTAGATAGTAACAAGCTTTGTAAAGAAAAAACAAGTTAAGCATGTTATTAAAGCTACTTATACACAAAAAACATGGCAGTACATCTCAACTCAAAAAGCTGCTAGTGGAACCAAACTTAAGTAATCCCAGTAACCAAGTTAGGCGTATTGATAAAACGACTTAAGTAATCCAATGCAGCCTACTTGCACATCTTGCTCAAAAAAGAAAATGAAAAAACCAACTAGGGTATGAAACACAACTTAAGAATCCTGGAGGAACAAACTTAATTCATTTCAGTACCCAACTTAGGCCTACTGACAAATGCAACTTGATTAAAATCAGTGACCAACTTGTAAGATATCAAATTAAGCATGTATATTAGAGCTACTTATACACACAAAAAAGGATGAGCAGAAACATCTATCCAAACTTAAGCAAGGTGTGATAACAAAACTAATTCAATTGCAGTATACAACTTAAGAAAAACTAATTCATGGGTTTTGTTTGAGATGACTATGCTGACAAATAGCAACTTAGTATAAGATTAAGTATAAGATTCAGTAGACAAACTTAGTTCTAAAACTAAAATTTCAGATTCAGTAACTAAAACGACATGCGAGTTATTGAATTCCAATATATGGACAAGCAATTTGTGACAATGGCTTCCAGCGGTTAAGCAACACCAATGGCTGTCCAAAAAACCATACATATTAGTTCAAGTGGTGGGTCATTGAGATCAACTGCGAATCGCTTCTGATCCGAGCTTGGTCGCTAATGCTATCTTAAAAGGAGAAGCAGTACTACCTCGACACGCATGCACCGAATAAAAAAGCATGGAGACGAGATCAATCACAGCATAGATCAAAATCCATGTGCTCCAGATGTTCATACATGGAGAGCATCCTATGTCACCGGCAGATATATCTCACACAACACGGATCCAAGACAAAAACCCATGAAATTGCAAAGGTACATCACAAAATCGTGCGCTACTGAAGAAGAATCGTGCACAAATTGGTAGATGCGGTGATAGATTACCTCCTAGCCAAAAATCCGCCGCGAAATTGCCTGACCTCGCCTCTAGCAGCAAGCCTTCGCACCCTGTACTCACCGCAGAGCAACGCCACCGACTCGATCTCCGTCGCTGCTCCCGAATCGCCCGCCCTTCACCCGCAAAATAGCCGCACCACCACGCCCAATAACGAGGGAGCGCGAGCTCGAACGGCCGCCGGCGGACTAGAAGGAGGGCAGGACGCTAGATCAGGTCGCGCGCTCGCTTCAACGCCCGCCGTCGCGCGTCTCGCTCTCCGTCGGCGCTGCCGATTCGACCGCCCTTCACCCGGAAATCGCCGCACCACCGCGCCCAAAATCGAGGGAGCGCGAGGTCGATCGGCCGCCGGCGGAGTAGAAGGCGGGCAGGACGCTCGATCAGGTCACGCACGAGCTGCAACGCCGCCGGCGAGCACTCCACCGGTGAAACCCTAGCGGGATTTGGGGGGAGAAGAGAGAAGAGGAAGCTGCGCGAAATGAATTGAAGACGAGATGCGAGAACGGCCAAAGCGAAGGGAGAACGGTCGACACGTCCTGTCGGGGCCCACGTGCGCTGTCGGTCCCAGGTGCCAGACGGTCGGAGCGCGCGGGATTGGATCGCTCGACGATGCCGATCGGACGGCCAGGAAGAGGAGGCTGCGACGAGCAACGTGGCCTCCGAGCACTTTTTAGCATCTGGGAATCTTAAAATATGGTGCGGTTCAAGAGACACATAGGTGGCAGATAATCATGCATAAGCAACTGTCTTCTTTTCGGGCGAGGATTAAATTATCTTCAATCAGTATATGTGAGTAGAATTCGTGCGAGTTATATTATTCATTCTGCACATGGGGGGCATCCTCTCTTTCCAAAGAATACAGTATGCTCAATTTTCTTATTCAAGATTCCTCTACTACCCTATATATATCCCCGCTTTGGGATGTGTCCGTACTTCCGAACAGAGTCATATATGACTTTTCGATAGTGACGCGCACTCTCTGAAGAGTATCCTTTGGGATGTGTATCCTTTACGTCTGGGGCGGGCATAATCGTGCGTTTTTGTGGACGGATATTGCAGTTGACTCCGTTTTCAAAATGGAGGGGATAGTTGTGCATTTCGCCGAGCATCAAAGCTTCGGTAGATCTTGATTGATGCGTGGCAGCATGATCTTCTCGTGTCATGTCCTCATCATGCTCTGGACTCTTGTTCAAGTCTCCTTTCATGACGTTCGCGTCCAGCCGCTGGCTTTGATTTTGCAGCTCCTAGTTTGTTCTGTTATGTGCGTATTGTAATTGAAAATCCTTAAGATAGGATGGGAAATAACTATTGGTGTCTATGACGGGTTGCAAGTGTCTCGACAAAAGGAAAATTGTCTTTATGAATATACTTACGTCCAGACAAAAGCTAGCTAGCTCATTGAATGGTTTGACATCGGTACGTATAGCTATACAGTGCTGTAGCAGCTATACAGTGCTGTAGCATCTTCTGGGCTTTAAATTGCGTGCCAACTCGGGGAATTGGATCATACCATTAGTTGGATCAGACCATCGATGCCATCTTCTTCTCGAACCAAGTCCTTTGTTTTGGGTTCATGAAGCTCAAGTCAGCGAACGTAATCCGATTCTCCTCAGCGAGTAACTTGGCATCGGTCTCAATGGCTTGGATTTCAGAAGATCGCTTTGTGAGATCAATGAAGGTAGCATATGTGGCCTCTTTCTCCCGGCGTCACTTCCGATCCCTCTTGGCAAGTACTCCTCCTTCTACGCCATAATCGCCTTCAAAGTCTATCTCAATGCAAGTGCAGATGCATGGATCACGCTTGAGATCGGCCTTGGTGGCTCTGTGACCCCTTGGCCGAGATGGAAGGACACCATTGGTTGGGCCTTCCTCTTTGACATCAATGACCGTCGATGTGGCACCCACGCCATTCTTGAGACTCTTCTTGTAGGCCTCGTAGCCAAGTCTCCACTTGAGGAACTCCTTCAGCACCTTCCAACAATGGACCATCGTGTAGCATTTTTTATGAATGGACTTTAAGTGGTCCAAAGCTTGGGGACCTACACATATACAAACATTTAGAGCAACTAGATGCAAACCAATTTACATTGCCGCATTTGATAATGGCATTGGCCTGACCAAATCGGTAGCGTCGAGGCCACTCACGGGGACGGAAAGCACGTGATCGATCGCCGCGCAGAACTTGGTGTCTTGTTGGATGTACCCTCATATCTTTTAGATTGAAGGTTGGTCACAATCACTATGAATTTGGGAGAGTTAGCCTTTGTTTGTGAAAATCTTGGGTGACCTTCCTCCAATAAATTCCCTATCTAATTTGTGCAAATTGGATCTTGGCTAATTGCCATCTAAGACTTACAAAGGAATTGGTCCTCCTTGCCCGTGTAGCATGCACTCCTTTGGCTCTTCTTCTTCCCATCACAAGTGTTGGCATTATCCTTGGGAACGGCCTCATCCATGGCCAACTCATCCTTAATGCTAGTATTCTCATCCATTGCCGTCTTTGATCATCTCATGCATGTAGGCATCATGGCCCATGACATAGTAGGCCTACGGATAAGTCTAGTCTCAAATGCAACTGGACGAGTAAATAGCAGGTGGTGGAGACCATGCATGGCCGCTCGACGTCGGCACTGTGATTCAGCCGAACAGGTTGTGAGGAACGGGCATGTTCATGGGACAAGGCATGGTGTAGCCGGATGAAAGTTAGGACGATGTTGCATATGCGTTTTGGAGGACTCGGAGGTCACCGAGGTTGTCGACGAAGCGCCACCGTCAATGGCTTGAATCTGTTCAAGTGTCTCCTGCTTGATTACGATGACGGCATGTGCAACATACTTTGAGGAGTAGAGCTAGGCATTGGCGTTGGCTTGAAGGACTAAGGTCAGCTCGGCGGTGCCCTTCGTCGTGGCATCATCTACTAGCTTGTCCTTCCTTGCCCTCGTGGTGACTCGCCAGGCACCGGGCTTCCTGTTCTCTTACACCCCCTCTACGTCGTCATCTCTTTCTCAACACGTTGGCATTGTCATTGGTCTTGCTCCCGGCTTGGGCGACGGTGGTGGTCGTGGCAGGGCGAGATCCATGTCGTCGGTGGCGTCCTCCATCGCAGGCTAGGTCTCTTGGCGCCGATGTTTTTTTTAAGTTTGGTGGCGGGACAGAAAGTGGCTTTGTGTGCCACTAGCTGACGGGCCCCCTACATGGGAGGGACTAGGACTTTATCAATGGGTATTCAAAATATATAAAAACTACAAATAAGAGTTGGAAAATAGTGATAAAACCAAAGATTGAACCCTAGATGTGCTTTTGCATGTAATCTTCCTCTAGCTAGCGGAACAACCACATGATTGGGTCAATACTTGGATTGTATTTTATACAATGTAAACAAAGATTTATAGATGTATTATATGATTAAAAAATTGAAAATTTTGGCTATTCACCTGAATACCCATGAATACACATAAGCCCGCCCATGGCCACGGGGTAGAAAATTGCGACGCGCACAGACATGGTTGATGTTCGCGCCGACGCATCATCTACCCAAATTTGGGGTTGGTATGGGTCGCCGCGGATCGGCTAGTCCATTTTCGTCTAGCTGTTGGGCTAGGGTTTTGGTGTCCCCCTATCTGAGCAGACCAAACTGGACAACCATTGTCCATTTGCGTCGGGCCGCTGGAGATTCCCATCATCTCCAACCGCGTCTTCCAAAAGGTTTTGGGGAGCGCTGGATACATATTCTTCCCCAGTCGAGTGCCTCAAAGTTCAACTATGTCTACGCGAGCTCCAAATATTGTCCGGGGCGCCCAGCCCGCCCCCTGTACATAGGGGCTCTATTAGGGAGGCCGAACACAAGTTCACGCTTGATTTTTTATGTGATGGCCTAGTTCAGGTTCCGCGGCTGGAAACAGGCGCTTCAACCGTGGCACCACATGACGATGTCCCCTAAACGACTGATTTGGTGCTTTTGCCGCACGCTATTTGAGAAACACGACCGGAGATGCAAAATAATTCTGGGCTTTGCCAATGATATATCTTTATGAGCATGCAAAATTGCAGTGCGAGTTGTTTTATTATAGGCTACACAAAAATAACAAAATCAAATATTATTTTAGAGCTTAAAAACGTCACACTGAGATCCACACTTTTGCTATTTCTGTGTAGGTTAAAACGCACATTATTATTAATTGATAGTTCGCACGTTCATGGTATATATGATGAATGCGCGAACTATCAATTTTTTGAAAGTTATAAATATATTTTTTTTAATAAAAAGACCATGAATGGTTCCATGTGCACCAAATCTTCGAAAGGTCTTTTGGCACATGAGCTAAAGTGGTATCACTATATTAAAAAAATCATATTTATAAGCTCTGTAGAAAAAATGGAAAAAGGTCGAACTACTATGAAAGTATGAATCCACATCATTCTTCGAGAAGCAGTTGTACTGCAGGTGGTGACCCGCATGTTCTTGAGTCCAAGACGGCGGTAGTGTGATCCGAATCACGCAAGATTGTGCAGTACAACATATACGCACGAGTACCAAGTCCAGGTAGTTTCTGTGAAGCTTCATAGTAGTAGAAAACTACTGACACCTTTTTGTATCGGCAATCTTTTAAAGAAAGAAACCACCTGGTGCAATAAGGTAGTGCGTGTGCGTGCGTCCGATCCATTCCATTGTACACATCCAAGAAACCAACCACGTGTAATTGGCGCACGACATGACCTAGTAGAGAACAAACACAGAAATATACTCCGGCCACCGAGCTCCGATCCGACGATGGATCACATTTTCTCTTGACGTCGCCATCCCGCACCAAACCGCAGGTCAAGTGGAGCGGAAGGAAGAACGGTTGGAGAGAAAAGATGGCGCATCGCTGACCGGCCGACCGTCGATTTTCCATCGGCGTCTCGCGTCCCGTTTCCGTTTGTACTGCAGCTCCGAAACTCGTATTCTCTTTTGTACTTCAGCGCCGCGTCCCGACGCGCGTTGCAGTACAGGCGGCCGTCTCCGTCACCATCCGCGCGCGCCGCTTATAATAAGTCGCGGCTCGCCCGGCCGTGTCCACTCCACCAGAGTCTGACTTCGCCTGCTCGGAGATTGATTGCTCGTCGCCGGCGAGAGATCGCGCGCGGCGTTCCGTTCGTTCCGGTGGCCGGCGCCGGCGCGGCGGCGGTGGTGGAACCAGATTCGTTCGTTCGGCGACAGGTGAGATTTCGCGCGGATGTTCGTCTGAGTTTGTTGGATCCTGTCCACTATGAGGAGATTTTTCGGGAGTAAAAAACTGCCATATGTTCTGCTACGTTTCCGTTCTTATTATATTCTTATATTTTGGTTGCGAATTTCCATTCTTACATTCTCCTGCGCCGTGATATTTTCGTCCCTCCAAATTTGACGTCTTCCTCCTCCGCTCGTTCTGTTCTTGCCACTTCTTGCCTCGGGAGCAGAGCAGAGTGGATGCCACTGTGCCCTTTTTTTTCTTAACTGTTGGAGTCCGTCCATAGCCAGTCAACAACCCATCACGTTGTCTGTCATTGCCGCCGGACGCACGAGCACTGCACATGTAGATGAACTCACGCCTGCGTCTCGCTCCCAAACCCGCAGGCGCCGCCGCCGGAGAGCTCGAGCTGCTCGTCCCGCGGGCCGCCGCCGCCGGCATGGACCGCCACGAGCTGGGCGGCGCGGGAGCCGTCGAGATCGAGAAGGCGCCGCGCGAGGCCGGGGCGGACATGGAGTCGGAGCCGGCCGCGGCGCGCGCGGCGGAGCGCGTCCCGCCGTGGCGCGAGCAGCTGACGGCCCGCGGCCTGGTGGCGGCGCTGCTCATCGGCGTCGTCTACACGGTCATCGTCATGAAGCTCAGCCTCACCACGGGGATCGTGCCCACGCTCAACGTCTCCGCCGCGCTGCTCGCCTTCCTCGCGCTCCGCGGGTGGACGCACGCGCTCCACCGCCTCGGCATTGCGTCGCGCCCCTTCACACGACAGGAGAACACCGTCGTCCAGACCTGCATCGTCGCCTGCTACACCATCGGATTCGGAGGTAAGCCGCCTCCCCCCCTCCATCAAGTTAATCAATTATTTCTTTCCCCATTTCGACCACCCCCGGCCGCCATTGCGTTAATTAATTCCGAATCTCCATTGATTCGCTCATTAATCCCTGCCTTGCAGGCGGGTTCGGGTCCTTCTTGCTGGGGCTGGACAAGAAGACGTACGAGCTGGCCGGGGCCAGCACGCCGGGCAACGTGCCGGGGAGCTACAAGGACCCCGGCATCGGATGGATGATGGGCTTCCTCCTCGCCGTCAGCTTCGTCGGCCTCCTCACCTTGCTCCCCCTCAGAAAGGTACGTAAGATTCCATTCCCACACTTTACCCACCCTTCACCTCTGATCTTTCCATATCCTACTACTTGTCAGCGTTTACCAGTTGATGATTTGAGCCGCACTTACTGAATTTTTCTGGTCCGGCGTTTTCTTGCCGTTACTGTCCGAAAAGTACTCAAACTTTGGCATCAGTCGGAAGATCGTTCCATCACTGCAACCATTGTTTTCTCATGTTCTCACTTGTCAAGTTGCCAGTGCGTGACGCTACGGTGCACTGCTGACATAACCTGGTCTAGATTTAGTTATTGCAGTGTTGATCAGAAAGACCTTTTCACTACAAGTGATCTAATAGTCGCAATCCGTCTTTTAAGTTAACTGGTGTTTGGTGAAACTAAATACTTCTCATTTCCAGGTGCTGGTCATCGACTATAAACTAACCTATCCAAGTGGGACTGCGACTGCCGTCCTCATAAACGGCTTCCACACACCTCAAGGAGATAAGAATGCAAAGTATGCTATCTTTTCTTATTTTACCTGCAGAAAAGGCACGCTGTTTTATTCCAGCAACGTGCGCTGATGAAATTGAATTGCTCAACGCTTTAGGAAAAGAAAGAATGACCTCAACTGATTCAAAAGTGTCACTTTTACAACAGGAAACAGGTCCTTGGCTTCCTCAAGTACTTTGGGATCAGCTTCTTCTGGAGCTTTTTCCAGTGGTTCTACACCGGCGGCGAATCCTGCGGATTCATGTATTTCCCTACATTTGGGCTGAAAGCTTGGAAGCAATCGTAATGTCTATGAACTTTTCTCACTGCCAAATCGTAAGTTTCAGTTGTTCAAAAGTGTCACCTCTCTAACTCTTAATTCGATGACCAGGTTCTTCTTCGACTTCAGTCTGACCTATGTTGGCGCCGGGATGATCTGCTCGCACCTCGTCAACCTTTCCCTCCTCTTTGGCGCCGTCCTTTCCTGGGGCGTAATGTGGCCGCTCATGAGGAAACAGGAGGGGAATTGGTACTCGGCAAAGGCGTCTGCGAGCAGCATGACAGGCCTCTATGGTTACAAGGTGTGTTCCTGAATTCACCTCTTCTAATTAAGGCTAGTTCAGGCAGGCACACTATGCGTTTCTTACCTTGAATTATTTGCCTCCAAATCGTTCCTCATCCAGGCCTTCCTCTGCATTGCACTGCTCATTGGAGACGGCTCCTACAACTTCTTCAAAGTCATCATTGTCACCCTCAACAGCATACGCGAAAAATCGAAGCGCGGTCGACTTAACAGAGGTAAAGTTGTAAAGTTGATTTTTGATTTTCTTATGTCTACATGCTCAGACGTTGACTCAGATTTTTTTTTTTTAAAGATCTCGAGGACTGAGATTTAACAAAACCGATGATAACCAATTTGTGTGCTTAGTTTCTTATTACGGGGTACATTGCAGTGGCAGATGCGGACTCGGCCATCGACGACATGCAGCGCAACGAGGTGTTCAACCGTGACAACATCCCGTCCTGGGTGACGTACGCCGGGTACGTCCTGCTCAGCGCCATCGCGGTGGTGGCCATCCCGCTCATATTCCGGCAGGTGAAGTGGTACTACGTGGTGATCGCGTACCTCCTGGCACCGGCGCTGGGGTTCTGCAACGCCTACGGCACGGGGCTCACTGACATGAACATGGGCTACAACTACGGCAAGGTGGCGCTGTTCGTGTTCGCGGCGTGGGCAGGGAAGGATAACGGTGTGGTGGCCGGGCTGGTCACCTGCGGGCTCGTCAAGCAGCTGGTGCTCGTCTCGGCGGACCTGATGCACGACTTCAAGACAGCACACCTGACGCTGACATCGCCGCGGTCGATGCTGGTGGGGCAGGCCGTGGGCACGCTCATGGGCTGTGTGGTGGCGCCACTCACCTTCTACCTCTTCTATGAGGCCTTCGACATCGGCAACCCGGACGGTTACTGGAAGGCACCCTATGCACTCATCTACCGCAACATGGCCATCCTCGGCGTGGAGGGCTTCGACGCGCTGCCGAAGCACTGCCTGCAGCTCTGTGCAGCCTTCTTCGCCTTCGCGGTGCTGGCGAACCTGGCCAGGGACTTCCTGCCACGGAGGATCGGGAGGTTCGTGCCGCTGCCCATGGCCATGGCTGTGCCGTTCCTCGTCGGCGCGAGCTTCGCCATTGACATGTGCGTGGGGAGCCTTGTGGTGTTCCTCTGGCACAAGCTCAACGGGAAGAAAGCCGCGCTGCTCATACCAGCCGTCGCGTCTGGGTTGATCTGCGGCGACGGGATATGGATATTCCCGTCGTCGCTGCTCGCGCTGGCCAAGATCAAGCCACCCATCTGCATGAAGTTCACACCCGGAAGCTAGAGATGTACATCATCAGATTATAGTAAGATAAGCACTTTGGGGTTACAATTACATAGAGTAATGCCGGTAAATTCGGCAGCTTGTTGATAAGAGTCTAGACACTAGGTCGTGTACCCTGTACATGTTAGCAGAGGCGGAAATTTTCAGAGCGACAGAACAATTGCTTGTTGTCGCGTCCTGAGATCAAATCAAATGGCTTCCGGTGAGCCCCAACTGGGAATGTGATGCCACCTAGAGGTACTATACTATATATTCAAAAGTGCAGAACCTAATTGATCCAATTTCGGGTGAATGGGATGAAAAACTAATCAGATCAATTTTCTGGCCGATTAATGCACAACAAGTGTTATCTATTCTGTTAAGTCTGTATGGTGGAGCAGAAGATTTTGTAGCATGGAAATATACAAACAATGCCTGCTTGACTGTCCGTTCGGCTTATCACATGAAATGGCATCATCAGTTAGGCAGGAAAAATATAAGGGTGGATGGTAGGGGAAGATCAGGTTTGAATCCTGTTCGGGATTGTGCGTGGAAGTGCTCTGTACCAGCGAAAGTTTAGATTTTTGCTTGGAAAACCTTGCATGGTGTTCTTCAATGGCTTGGGAAAACTAGTTTCTGAAGCAACAGCTACAGGAAGTGCAGTACTTGAGTATATGATTTGCTACAGGGATTATAGAAAAATTGTAGATTGCTGAACCTGACTGTGGAGAATTGATTCTGGTGACCGCCTGGTAGATTTGTTGGATGAGAAGAAGTGTGGTAAATGGTGAGAAAAGGAGGAGAGAGTAATTGATGCATCTATATCCATTAGAGCACTGGCTGCAAATTTTACCAGAGCAATGGAAAAAGGGATCAAGCCGAAGACGAGTTATTGGCAAAAAAGCGTCGGAGATTTTTGTTTGAGTAAACATTGATGTTGCTTTCGATTATGATTCAAGGAAAGGTGCTACTGGTGTCGTCATTCGTGATAGTACAAGGAGATTCATGGCCGCAAGCAATCGTAAAACATGCTCCACCACTGAAGCTATGGCAATGCATGATGGAATTGCTTCAGAAAACCAGATTGGAGTTCATAGACTTGCTACTTCAATCGGATTGCCAGGAAGTTCTGAACACAATCATTGAAGGAGCAGATTCAGCAACAGCTGCCTGTGTAATCTACCAGGGCATTGCTATTCAAGCCTGATCCTTGGATAAAAATTAACTATGTCTTCTGTCCAAGGGACTCAAATGTAATACTCGTTAAAGGAATGCAATACTCACACTTTAGCTAAGGAATCTGGTGGATGATCCACCAAGTTTTATTGTTCAACTACGATAAACGATGTAACCGTTAGTTGATTGATCAATAAAGCTGGTCACGATGGCTTTCCCCTCAAAAAAAATAAAATCAAATGGCGCCTTACTTTGTTTCCCAAGCTCTCACACCATGATTATCGATCGGGATTATCGATTTGGCCGTCATGGCTTTATTTATAAAGCGGAGGGAAAGGTTGTTTCGAGGAAGAAGTAGAACCAGACCGGTGATTAATTGTTTGTGCGTGTGGGTGCTCGCAAAATCGCGATGCCTTTCAGCAGATTCCGCCGGCTCTTCCACTAACGGTCGTGGCCCAGCGCTGCCACTACCGTGCCATCTTCTTCCCCCACGGGGTCTCTTGGCTCCATCTGCCATGCCAGTTCTCGATCGCGATCCCAACGTCGGCATCAGCGAGCCCCCTCCGTCCACTCCGCCGCGGTTCTTTCCTTCAACTCGCCGATGCAGCAGAGATTCTTCACCTCCCGAGCACCACAGCTTTTAGCTTTTGGTGATTTCGTTTGGCACATTGCCTCTGAGGCCTTTCCCCTTGCGTGCCTCACCGTCATTACAGGGACAGGACAGGACCAGTGAAGCGCTGACCGAGCGACACACTGAGCTGATTGTTATTCGTGGAAGCTCATTCCCTTTTCCATGGCTGCCGTGGGTTATCCCTTTCTCCTCCCTTCCACTGCTGTCACCTCAACACGTTGGTCGGCTCCTCACACCGATTGATTCGGTGCAGAGCTCTGAACCGAACCAAAATAGTTGGCATGGATTGCAGTTCAGCGAACAGTTTGCGTCATCTTGTTCTTATCACTCCGATCATCGTGGATGTAGCAATCGGATAGGCCTGCTGAATAATTGGATGGGTTGGAATAGGGTACTTACGTGCGATTGTACTGTTGCGAGGAATAAAACCCTCGGCCATAAATCGTGCTCCACTTCCGTTTGCGCCTGCAACTCACGCAGACAGAAGACTGTTCGAACATACACACTTGGATGGATGGAAGCATAGGCATCTCCTTTTTTGCATAAAGATCATTGGGATCGTGGCATATTATTGCTCACGAGCTGGTTCGTGCGTGTAGGCTACTGTGACCGATTAATGGGAGGACAAAGCACCTGGTGCAGTGATGCCTATATTCCTATGTGGAAGACACTACAGGAATGGGGCTATATGCCGAGGGCCGGTAACCCTCGGCGTAGCATGCTTTGGCCCTCGGCGTAGGCTATGCCGAGGGCCGCCCTCGGCATAGCTCCTCGGCGTGTAAGTCCCTCGGCAAAGCCACTATCGCCGTCGGCGTAGCCCGGCCCTCGGTGTAGCACGATACGCCGACGGCAAAACCCTCGGCATAGACTTTAAAAAAATTAAAATTTCCCGTTTCCAAAAAAATTCAAAAAAAAAAATTTCGAAAAAAAAAATATTTTTTTTCTATATGCCGACGGCAAAACCCTAGGCATAGACATTTAATTTTTTTTAAATTTTAATTTCTTTTACACAATTTTTTTCTTTTTTTCTTTTTTTTTCTTTTTTTTACTTGTTTATCTTTCACCCAATACACTTTTAACTCTAACTACACGTAATCTTATGTCAAATTACAATCATGGTTAAACTTCCCAGTCGGTCACCCATCCTCACACTACTCCAGCCTCAGCACGCTTAACTTCTTGGTTCCATTCGGATGAGCTTCCATTATAGAATTGACACCTCTTGCGATAATAATAGCATATCAACCCTATTAACCCTTGAACCGTGATGCACACTTCTTTATTTTCGAATCACAAACAATTACTTAAGTAGACAACAATGAATATATATAAGTAATAATAATATTGAATTCAAATAAAAATAAAATGATTTTATTTTTTGGTCTTTTTTTCTATTTAATATTGAATAATTAATATCTTTAAATCGGAAAATCAAAATTCCACAAATAATATGTCTAAATCGATCAGAAAAATGAGAGGAATCTAAATATAACATACATATCCTCATTTGAACCTAAAAATTAGAGGAATCCAAATATGACGCCCAATTTGCCATGTGGCCAAAATGCCCCCTCGCGAGATGCGAAATGGCCGTATCGGGCGGGCTGGTGCACCGTTCGCCAACACGCTAAACGGACAAAAATTAGCACATAAAGTGATGTGCTATAGACATAAAAACATTTTTTGCGGAATTTATTGAGCGACGGAAAGTGTACCCCTAGTTCAAATCCGGTCAGTTTCCAGCGGATTCGGCGGGACACCGCAGGAAGCCACATGGATTCCCAGATAGCTAGCGCGCACATATGGCATGTGATATGTGGTGCGAAGGCGGTGTCCTACCACTACACGGAGGTCTCGCGCAATACTAAAATGCGCCTCATGTAGCTGCTTCACAAAATAAACCCGTTTTGGCACCCCGAAAATGAAAAAACCATCGCCCATGGGTCGGATTGGAAATCCGCTCCCGGGGCCTTGCTTCCCATCCTAGGGACCACGCACCTGCCAAATATGGCCTCGTTCCGACAAACTATGCGGTGTCACGGGCCGTTTCCTACTCATTTGCCCTAAAAGCCATAGAACTCCGGACGTGAGAGCCCTGTTCGTGAAGGATTTTCCAAAATAATTACCGTATCCTAATTCCGAATTTTGGAGTGGTTACTAGGACAGATAAAATGACGCCATGCTGCTCCGTGGGATTTTCTGACTTCGTTTAAATTGCCATTTGGCCAAAACGGCCCCCCACGGAGATGCGGTATGCCCGTATCGGGCGCGCTGGTGCGCCCGTTTACCATCGCGTTAAACGGAAAAAAAATTAGCACATAAAGTGATATGTCATAGACCTAAAAACATTTTTCTCGTAATTTATTGAGCGACGAAAAGTGTACCCCTAGTTCAAATCCGGTCAGTTTCCAACGGATTCGGCGGGACACCACGAGAAGCCGCATGGATTCCCGAGATAGCTAGCGCGCACATATGGCATGTGATATGTGGTGCGAAGGCGGTGTCCTACCACTACGTGGAGGTCTCGCGCAATACTAAAATGCGTCCCATGTAGCTGCTTCACAAAATAAACCCGTTTTGGCACCCGAAAATGAAAAAACCATCGCCCATGGGTCGGATTGGAAATCCGCTACCGGGGCCTTGCTTCCCATGTCAGGGACCACGCACGTGCCAAATATGGCCTCGTTCCGACAAACTATGCGGTGTCACGGGCCGTTTCCTACTCATTTGCCCTAGAAGCCATAGAACTCCGGACGTGATAGCCCTGTTTGTGAAGGGTTTTCCAAAATAATTGCCGTATCCTAATTCCGACTTTTGGAGTGGTTACGAGGACACATAAAATTACGCCATGCGGCTCCGCGGGATTTTCTGACTTTGTTTAAATTGTCATTTGGCCAAAACGGGCCCCGACGGAGATGCGGTATGGCCGTACCGGGCGCGCTGGTGCACCCGTTTACCATCGCGCTAAACGGACAAAAATTAGCACATAAACTGATATGTCATAGACCTAAAAACATTTTTTGCGGAATTTATTGAGCGACGGAAAGTGTAGCCCTAGTTCAAATCCGGTCACTTTCCAGCGGATTCGGCGGGACACCGCAGAAGCCGCATGGATTCCCATATAGCTAGCGCGCACATATGGCATGTGATATGTGGTGCGAAGGCGGTGTCCTACCACTACGCAGAGGTCTCGCGCAATACTAAAATGCGCCTCATGTAGTTCCTTCACAAAAAAACCCGTTTTGGCATCCCGAAAATGAAAAAACCATCGCCCATGGGTCGGATTGGAAATCCGCTCCTGGGGCCTTGCTTCCCATCCCAGGTACCACGCACGTGCCAAATATTGCCTCGTTCCGACAAACTATGCGGTGTCACGGGCCGTTTCTTACTCATTTGCCCTAAAAGCCATAGAACTCCGGACTTGATAGCCCTGTTCGTGAAGGGTTTTCTAAAATAATTGCCGTATCCCCATTCCATCTTTTGGAGTGGTTACTAGGACACATAAAATGATGCCATGCGGCTCCGCGAGATTTTCTGACTTCGTTTAAATTGCCATCTGGCTAAAACGGGAACCTGAGAACATATAATAAAGTGATTGAAATTTTTCTATGTTAACATGTTATTTTACATGATTCAAATATGCATGATTTTGACATAAACTGATAGAGGATGTTTTTCTGAACATTTTGATAGCTCATACGCATTTTTCTGATATCATATGAATTAGTTATGATTTTTACAAAATTAGACAAATTTGAAAAATGGCTACGCCGAGGGTGGCCGTCGGCATAGCCCTGTCTACGCCTAGGGCCAAAGATATGGCGAGGGCTGCCCTCGGCGTAGAGGTCGCTACGCCGACGGCCACGTTTTGCCGAGGGTTGAAAGGACATGCTGGCCTGGCCGGGCCATACGCCGACGGCCCCGACTTTTGGCCGTCGGCGTATAGCCTGGCCCTCGGCATAGTCTCCCATTCCTGTAGTGAGAAACCATTTCATATACTGTATGTCCATCACTACAAGGCCAAAAACACACGCACAATTTTCGACGGAAGTGCTCCTAAGTCCTAAGTCCTAACCAAGACTACGACATATGATACTCCTATACCTTGTACCCAGGCATTCCTAGTATTTTCCTACGAAAAAGAAAAAATTATGAAGGTTCGAATATGAGTCAGTGTGCCACCCATAAGGGTATGGTGCTTCTCTTCTTACAGTGCCATCGTATATTTTTTTCTAGAATCACGTGCAATTTCTAGAATGGTAAACAACAAAAATAAAAGTAGAATGAAATCAAGAATCACCTTTAACAGAATCACATACTCTAATTAGCAAAGACAGAAGACTGTTCGAACATGCTTTATTGGGGGGTCCCTGTTCCTATTCGTGTTCGTGTTCCTTATAAGATGGCTCCTCATCATGTCTATCCTGTAGAATCGCATGCATTTTTTTTTTTTGAGGGAAGAACCGCATGCATACCATGTGGTGTTTTTTTGTTTTTAGAAACCACACCCTTGGGTTGAGACCCGCTTAAGTTTAGTGGCCCACACCTGAAAATTAATGGGCTACAGCCCATTTGTATGCTAAGGTTCAAATTTGCTCTTATAGGGTCTTTGTCATGTCGCATTAAAAAAACATCTTCCCTATAGAAAAAGGGAGGCGCTGAGCGTCCCCCGGGGGATCTAATCACTAATCCCCCGGGTCGCCAGCCACACGATGGACACCATCCACGGATTGATCCGGGTCAACGCTCACACGCGAAAAACGAAAAAAAGGCAACCGCGATGGGACACTGACATCTCCGCGGTCTTCATCGGCCCGCACCCGCACCCGCACCCGCACCGACAGCTCCGCCGTCTTCATCCGCACCGACAGCTCCGCCGTCTTCATCAGCAGCACCCCGCCGTCCTCGCCCCGCAGCGTCGCCATTGTAGCACCGGCGTCCACCGGTCGTAGCAGTGCTGCCCGCCCATTGTAGCAACGGGGAGGACGCCGCTAGAGTGGACGTGCTGATGTCCAGCACGCGACCGGAGTGGACGCCGCCGGGGAGGACGCCGCCGAAGTGGACGTGCTGATGTCCAGCACGCGACCGGAGTGGACGCCGCCGGGGAGGACGCCGCCGGAGTGGACGCCGCCGAGTAGACGCCACCGGGAAGGACGCCGTCGGAGAATACCACTTGTAGCAGCGCCGGCGCCGTTTGTAGCAACGACGACGGCCTTGTGTAGCAGCCATGCCGGCCTTCCGTAGCAGCGCCGCCGGCCACTCGTAACAGCACCACCAGACATTTGTAGCAGCACCGCCGACAGCTCGTAGCAGCCTCGACGGCCGATTACTGCCGACAGCTTGTAGCAGCCTCGACGGGCGATTGTAGCAGCGCCGCCGGCCACTTGTAGCAGCACCACCGGCCATTTGTAGCAGGCCCGCCTGACGTTTGTAGCAGGCACACAGGTAATTGTAGCAAGTCAGACGGGCGATTGTAGCAGCACGGCCTGAAAGCTTGTAGCAGCGGCGGCGGAGATAGAATTCCTACGAGGTTGAGAGGGGGTGGCCGGAGCTAGGCGAGCAGAGATGAGGTTGAGAGGTAGGCACGCTTGGAACGCACCGATGGCGGCGGCGCGGAGGCCGGCCATGAGCCCGGTGGCGGCGCATCGCCCTACCGGCGGCGAGGAAGAGAGCTGGGCCGGCCAGCGGCGCGGGGGGCGGCGCAGAGCTCCAGGCTGCCTTCCTGCTAGTGCGGGGAAGAAGAGGATGTGATGAGAAAGAGGTGGGAAACGAACGGAGGAAAATACTCCTCAGACGATAAGGTGGGCCTCACCTGTCGTTGTCTGGACTCTGAAGGGGCGCGTGCTGCTCGGTCCATGCGGAGGATTTGATTAGTTTTCCCCCGGGTGATGGCTAGCTTTTTTGTAACATCCCTGCTTTGATAAACCTTATTTAGGGTTGTTTTGTGCATCATGAGCATCATCTAACATGCATTAGGAAAAAAAATTGCCTTTTAAAATTTAAGTGGAAACCTTAATGTATGTAAACCTTCCTCTATTTTAAACTCTCCAAAAATGTTTCAAATCTTGAAAATCAAATTATGTGGAACCTCAAATAAATGAGGAAGGCCACTAAATATTTTCCCTAAAGTTTTTATGTTATTTTGGATCTCTAAAGGTTGCAAAATGCCAAAATCTATTTATTTTTGCCCTGTTTTTAAAAATCCCAGAGAAATCCCAAATCCCAGGGGGTTATGGGCAAAATTCCCCCTGTCTTCTTCTACACGCACGCAGGCACGCAGCTGGGTGGCGCTGCTCCGGCCACCCGATGCTGCCGGCGGCCTGGATGGCCCCGCCGCCCTCTGACTGCCTATAAAGGTCGCCGCCGACCCGGGGCGAACCCCCATTTCGCCACCTCCTTCTCCTCTCTCTCTCGCTGCGCGCGGCCAAACCCTAGCCTCGGCCAGACCTCGCCGTCGCCGCCGTTGCCGGCCTCCCCGCGCCCAGCCGAGCAGCTCCCGAGCTCCGCCTCGACGTCTGCATCCTCCTCGCCAACGCACGCAAGCCGGGGAGCCCCGAATCGCCGGAATCGGGCACCGTCTGCGCCGCCGGCCACCGCCCCTCGCCGGCGACTCCGGCCTCCCCTCGCCTCGCCGTCACCACCACGAGCATCACGGTGAGCAGGCGGTTCCGCTGGTGGCCTCGCCTCGCTTTCTAGCCCTCCCTAGCGCCGCCGCCACGCACCACCTGCCCGGCCGCCGCGTGAGCTCGTCGCCGGCGTCGCTCCGGCGACAATTAGCGGGCGGCGCCACCACCCCTCGACTCGCTGCCTCGGTGCGCGCCTAACGCGCCTGGTCGCGCGACCAGGGGCGCCCCATATCCGCCGCACCGCTCGCCACTGCCGCCGGCCGCCGTGGTCAACCACCGGCGGTTGACCCGGTGGGACCCGGCCGTCAGCCCTTTTTCTTTTTATAAAATGTTTTCTGTAAATAAGAAATCCCTGACAGGTGGGCCCCCATGTCGGGATTTTAATCATTTCGTAAATGTTTTATTAATTAATAAAACCCTGACGAGTGGGTCCGACTGTCATATTTTTTTTAATGTTTTTCCAGAAATTGAATAAAATGAATAGAACTTGTAAAATTCATAACTTATTCTTTTTAAATCGAGAAAAATATGTATAATATATCAAAATCTTCAGAAAAATGAGATCTACACTTTAGTATCAAAAGCATGCATTGTTAAACAACTTTGAACCCTGTCTTTAATAGGAGAACAAAAGAACCCTTTTCTTTATTCATGTGGTTTATGGAAATGCTAACCCTAGGGCATTCCAAACCCATTTAAATTGCCTTCCAAGTGTAGGGGTTAATATCAATAACTTTAACATGTCATATCATCATTGTTGTATGCGCATTGCATCGATGCCATGTGTTGATTGTTGTTTTACCCTTTCGGTGTTTGCTTCTTCGCGATCGATAGAGCACGTGCCCGAGACGAGGAAGATCGACAACGACGAAATCAATAATTATCCATCGACGATCAACTCAAGCATGGGATCTCCGAAGATCCATATTGATTTGTCAGGGACAAAGGCAAGCCCTAGCCTGGTTCATATATGATTTCCAAATGCTTTTACTTCTGGTTCCTACATATTGCACACGGTTCAACTCGTCTTTTATCGATAGGTAGAGTTATCCTATCAATTGCTTGTTCCATCCCTGTAGCCTCAAATCCATGATCCACTGCTCCTAGCATACCTAGGATTGGCATGTGTGCGTCGCTGGAGCCTTTATCTCTTTATGCTTAGCCATGCTTAGTTTGTTACGCTACTACTCCGGTCTTCGGACCTGGAGCCTTACAATGAAATGAAACTAGCATGACGAGGTTGACGTGGTAAGTATAGAGATGAGTGTGAAACATGATTAAAGGCTCGGACGAAAGGCCACATTGGGATGTGGTGGGTTGTTTCGTTCTCGCCGACCCTAGGATGCGAGTTCTCGCCTCTTGAACCAAGATCGAGCGTACAACCACACGAGGCCCTATTATGGTACCCTCTCGACTCAATAACTTGCCTAGTAGATTCCATGAGTCACATAGTTTGCGCTTTACCTGGACATATGCATTGCATTTTTGCTTGGGGGAAAAGGTACATAACAGGTAGGTAAGCGTGGTCTAGGTGGCTGGAGGTTGCGGCCTCACGGGGAAACCCACCTCGGCACACATCGTTAAGGACCGACTTCGGGACTTGACCCGTTACGGCGGAACCATCCTTAGCGCGTGACTCATGGTCTCGGCGACAGCAAGGTAAAGGTCGTGGTCAACCACTCTCTGCCGGCTTTCCAAGGAAGAGAGCTAATGTCTGGCACTAAGAATCGGTTGGCACGTGTGGATAAAGTTGTGCACCCCTGCAGGTTAAATCTTTTCGAAAAGCCGTGTCCGCGGTTATGGACGACTTGGGAATGGATTACGTGACCATAGAGAACATGAACCCGATCGTAAAACTTGGCAACCAATGTGTGTTTACGGACACCTTCTCCGGGTGTTGAGGGGGTGATCCGAGGATAGTGGTTCGAGATGATGAAGATTGGTGGATACAATATGATGATCAATAGAGATAGAGTTATCGCTCTCTTATCCCCTTTCAAAGGTTCTGAGTAGTCGAACTTCTCCTCCCTCTTGTTTAATAAAGGAAAACTGGCTTTACGCAAAAGAAGCTCCACAGAAAGCCTGCATACCCGCTTTGCTAAAAGGTTGTACTAAGTCTTGCTGAGTCCCTGTACTCAGCTTTGCATGTTTTTGTTTCAGACGAAGTTGCTCCGACAGATGGTGGTTTCTAGTCGACATCGACGAGTAGCTTGGGGTTCCCAGGTGGCAGCCTGGAATCTATGGGCTGGGACGTCGCCGTTATGCTCCTGGCCTCTTAGGCCTTTTTGCTATCTTGCTATGTCTAATAGCATAACTTCGCTTCCGTTGATTGATGTATGTCGGGTCGGTGACCTCTCGCTTGTAATACTTTGGTTCTTCGCTCGGTTATGAGCTTGTATTACTTCTTGAGTTGTAGAGTCATCTGTTGTGTTACCGATTCTCTCACTCGTAGTCTCTCGAGCTCTAGGTTAGGCTTATGTCGGACAAAGATCCGGTATTTGTCTAACCACGATCCCGGGGTGCCACGGGTTTTGGTATCGGAAGCAGGACTGCTCGTAGGAAGCCCTTTCTACTGGTCGATGTTGAGTCTAGTGTTTGTGAAAACTATTTGAAAGCTACAATCATTTGCGAAAATCTGAGTAGGATTCTTTTTACTCCTTATCTGGTATCGCTCTAATTCTAATGTGCCTTACCTTGTGTTGATTTGAAAGTTTTTCTATCTCTTCTAGTCTTTCAAACTTAGGTGCCTCAAGGGCATGTCGTTTCTAAACCATTTGACCTAGTACAGAGCTCTCTAGAGTCGTGTGTGTTTCGTTCTTCCTCTTTGTTTTGTTTTGTTTTAATAGAGAGATTTCTTTCCATCATGATCTCTCTATTTTGTGGGTTCCACATCATTCCGTTCTAGGCTTCGAGGTTTCCTTTTGCCTTGTATGCCTCCTTTTTATTTGCTTCGGTAGTCTTGAAGTTTTGCATCGCTTCTAAAAGCTACACTATGATCACTACCTCGTAGTGTCCTCCGTGTCACTCATTTAGTGGTTACTTCTTTATCGGGTTTTAACCTTGGACTTGAACCGAAGGTCCCCGATTGTGCTGGATTCTAGCATACAAATCTTAGTACATGAAGCTGGCCTTTAACCCAAGATCCATTCCATCGAACACTGGTGTTAATGTTCAAACATTACATCGAGATGGCTAAATTCAAATCAAGCTAGCCTTCAAGCTTGTGGTTATTGTCGTGTTGAATTGCGGCAATAAAGATCTTTCCCTCCACTAGCTATTCCAGATGTTCTTTCGTTGAACCAAATGGATCACGATAAGAGTGTTCTTTGCGAGTCTCCTATCTATGTCCGTGACTCTGCCACACCTCCCATTTCAGCATAAGTTTGCCAAAGTGTCATCTTGTGCATCTACTTCTCCGGTATTCTGATCCTGATCGTGTTCTTCTTCTTTAGTTGCTTTCCGACCTTTATCTATAAGTTAGCAGCCAAGTGGTAAATGTGCATTGGTGTCTCCAGTGCATGTTACCCTTGTTGTTCGTCAAGACATTTTTCCTCGGTATGTCAGGAGAAACAAACTCCAGTACCTCGTCCATTTCTAAGACTTGGTCAAAGTGTTGTAATCTGCAGATTAGGAGGCTTCGTTAGCTTCTGTTCTGTTCTACCTTAGGGTATCACCCTCTTCTATATCATGAGATCTTGTTGTATCATGACCTTATTGATGAAGTGATGCCCTTACACATCTTTACTCGCCCTTCCTCCGAGTTGTCCGTGCTTGGGAAGGTTGGGGTGTACTTATTGATGTGGCTATTCGAGATTCTTAGCAATTCTTATTGCTTCGAAATCCAAGGACATTTGTGTCATTCTTAGCATGATTGGTTCGCCAATTACTAAGCGAAGTTTGATGGTGTTGCCAAGTCCGTTTATTCTGGCATATCTTTGGTCAAAGAGTTAGGTTATGCCAAAGCTTTTAAGACCACATCGGTTGCTTTGTAAAGCAAGATCCCTTCTCGAACTCAGTAATATACCGGTGGTTCGTGATATTCTAGTTGTCTTTCTAGAAGTATCGCCATGTTGTTACATGACCGTGTTGTCGAGTTAATGAGTATGTTGGTTCTCTGAATCACTCTTTCTCCAAGACACCGTACTGGATATCCTGGATTAGTTGGTTGAGCTTAAACAACAACTTGGAGAGTTGAAAGACAAGAGCGCTATCCAACTTGATTATTCTTAAAGGGATATCTAGTTTTGTTCGCGCTGAAGTCTGATAGTATCTTCCCCATGGATTTGCTATCTTCCTTAACCTTTGATTTGAGTTTGGGCTATCGTCAAATCAAACTCAGTTCCTAGGACTATCTTGATGATGTTTATACTCATGGTGTCTCGTCTGAGTATACCTTAGTGTCCTTTGGTCTGACCAATATTTCTGCCGAGTTCATATAGAATATGAGTTCCACATTGGAGTATCTTGATAAGTTTGTTATTGAGCCCATCGATGACATTCTTATTTCCTCCATATTTAAAGAGATTCATATTGAACATTTGGCACTAATATTGGGAACTTTTGAGAACCATCTTTGTGTCATCATGAAGTATGTGTTCTGGATGTTAGAAGTGACCTTCTCAGGTTCATGTGCATTTGCTGAAAGATGTCGCC
Organism: Lolium rigidum; assembly: GCF_022539505.1. Taxonomy (NCBI): domain Eukaryota; kingdom Viridiplantae; phylum Streptophyta; class Magnoliopsida; order Poales; family Poaceae; genus Lolium; species Lolium rigidum. The sequence goes on along the minus strand of NC_061514.1, from coordinate 86,557,340 downwards.
GTGGATTCGAATAGAGTTCCCTCTGTTTTCCTCGGGAATCGTCGCAAGTCGGTCAAGCATGTGCGAAGTATTCTTGAGATGGAAGGTTGTTACCTCCATTCCTTGAAATGTTCCTCTATGCACCCTAAGCCACTGACTGGTTTGTTCAAGAAAGAGAAGAAGCTTAAGTATTTCAAAATCTTCGTTGGTGTCCCTCCAAGGACTCACTTGTATTACATTGCAAGTTCATATGCACACAGTTGCCTCTGCAGTCGTAACCCCATGTGTTACACAATCTAGCTCGATCCTTTGGAGCCTGACATTGTAGGCTATATCTTGAGAATCTATCGACTTTACCTTGGTGGTAACTGTTGAAAATTTTCTAATTGGACATGATGAGTCTGAAATATCTTTACACCTAACCTAAGCTGAATTTCAAGCGGCAATGATGGTTTGTGTTTTTCAAGAACTTTTGACATAGGTCTCTTTGTAAATCCGGCAAGATTGATGTCGTGGTTAACACAATTAGTCGGAAGGCCTAATGCCATAATCTCTTGAATTATCAAGAACAACCACTCTCCATAAGGATCTTGTGTGACTTATTCTAGGAGTTGCCCTTATGATGTCTTTTCAATTCCGAAGTCCAACCTTGACTCAATGACCTATTAAAGGCTCGTCAATAGCCTAAAATTGGTGTTTATAACATCAAGGAGAACCTTATCAGCAGAGTTGCTAAATGTCTCTCGGTCAATCCATCTAAATCATTTCTCTGGTGACAACAACTTCGTTCGGAGAAATTTCACTCCCCGCTGATCCTTGTCACTTCATTAGCTAGTGCTTCTCCCCTTCGTTTGGTTTGTACCTGAAGTTCTAATCAATTCACACGTTGTGTGAATTCGTCAGTCATCTAGGCCCCAATCTTTTGGGTAGACAACAATCGTTTCTTGTACCCATACCAAAAGAGTGACTATGATTTTTGAAATCCAAAGTTGCTCTCGTTTGGGTAATCATTTGTGCTTCCACGAGTCACCCTCTCTAAGAGTGCCTCTTCATGGTATCAAAGACAGTCTAACTCCTCGCTACCTTCTCCTTCGTATTCTTGTAAAGCGTGGAGAAATTGCCTACCAAAAACTTGAAACTTCTTTCATATCCTCCGTTATCTTGACGTGTTTCATGTTTGTTAGCTCAAGAGTTGTTTTTCAACACACCTTCCATGAGTTGATCATGAGATACTCGATCTTTTAAAGATCCACCGTCTAGTGTCAGTCCCTCTTTCCTTTAGAGTGAAGAAAGCAAAATGAAGAGTTCTTCATGGTGATGTGGGTCAACTTCTTCATGGTGTCGTGGATGAACTTCCTCAACAAAGAAGAGATCGGCGTGGTATCAACAAGCTCGTTGAAGACCGGTGTAGTCCTTGTTACTTTCTCTTTTCTTACCTTAGGAATCTCGGGGACGAGATTCTTGTAAGGGGGATAGAGTTGTAACATCCCTGCTTTGATAAACCTTATTTAGGGTTGTTTTGTGCATCATGAGCATCATCTAACATGCATTAGGAAAAAAAATTGCCTTTTAAAATTTAAGTGGAAACCTTAATGTATGTAAACCTTCCTCTATTTTAAACTCTCCAAAAATGTTTCAAATCTTGAAAATCAAATTATGTGGAACCTCAAATAAATGAGGAAGGCCACTAAATATTTTCCCTAAAGTTTTTATGTTATTTTGGATCTCTAAAGGTTGCAAAATGCCAAAATCTATTTATTTTTGCCCTGTTTTTAAAAATCCCAGAGAAATCCCAAATCCCGGGGGTTATGGGCAAAATTCCCCCTGTCTTCTTCTACACGCACGCAGGCACGCAGCTGGGTGGCGCTGCTCCGGCCACCCGATGCTCGCCGGCGGCCCGGATGGCCCCGCCGCCCTCGGCTCGCCTATAAAGGTCGCCGCCGACCCGGGGCGAACCCCCATTTCGCCACCTCCTTCTCCTCTCTCTCTCGCTGCGCGCGGCCAAACCCTAGCCTCGGCCAGACCTCGCCGTCGCCGCCGTTGCCGGCCTCCCCGCGCCCAGCCGAGCAGCTCCCGAGCTCCGCCTCGACGTCTGCATCCTCCTCGCCAACGCACGCAAGCCGGGGAGCCCCGAATCGCCGGAATCGGGCACCGTCTGCGCCGCCGGCCACCGCCCCTCGTCGGCGACTCCGGCCTCCCCTCGCCTCGCCGTCACCACCACGAGCATCACGGTGAGCAGGCGGTTCCGCTGGTGGCCTCGCCTCGCTTTCTAGCCCTCCCTAGCGCCGCCGCCACGCACCACCTGCCCGGCCACCGCGTGAGCTCGTCGCCGGCGTCGCTCCGGCGACAATTAGCGGGCGGCGCCACCACCCTCGACTCGCCGCCTCGGTGCGCGCCTAACGCGCTCGGTCGCGCGACCGGGGCGCCCCATATCCGCCGCACCGCTCGCCACTGCCGCCGGCCGCCGTGGTCAACCACCGGCGGTTAACCCGATGGGACCCGACCTTTTTCTTTTTCTTTTCGTTTTTGTTTTATCATTTTTGTAAATAAGAAATCCCTGACAGGTAGGCCCCCATGTCGGGATTTTAATCATTTCGTAAATGTTTTATTAATTAATAAAACCCTGACGAGTGGGTCCGACTGTCATATTTTTTTTAATGTTTTTCCAGAAATTGAATAAAATGAATAGAACTTGTAAAATTCATAACTTATTCTTTTTAAATCAGAAAAATATGTATAATATATCAAAATCTTCAGAAAAATGAGATCTACACTTTAGTATCAAAAGCATGCATTGTTAAACAACTTTGAACCCTGTCTTTAATAGGAGAACAAAAGAACCCTTTTCTTTATTCATGTGGTTTATGGAAATGCTAACCCTAGGGCATTCCAAACCCATTTAAATTGCCTTCCAAGTGTAGGGGTTAATATCAATAACTTTAACATGTCATATCATCATTGTTGTATGCGCATTGCATCGATGCCATGTGTTGATTGTTGTTTTACCCTTTCCGGTGTTTGCTTCTTCGCGATCGATAGAGCACGTGCCCGAGACGAGGAAGATCGACAACGACGAAATCAATAATTATCCATCGACGATCAACTCAAGCATGGGATCTCCGAAGATCCATATTGATTTGTCAGGGACAAAGGCAAGCCCTAGCCTGGTTCATATATGATTTCCAAATGCTTTTACTTCTGGTTCCTACATATTGCACACGGTTCAACTGTCTTTTATCGATAGGTAGAGTTATCCTATCAATTGCTTGTTCCATCCCTGTAGCCTCAAATCCATGATCCACTGCTCCTAGCATACCTAGGATTGGCATGTGTGCGTCGCTGGAGCCTTTATCTCTTTATGCTTAGCCATGCTTAGTTTGTTACGCTACTACTCCGGTCTTCGGACTGGAGCCTTACAATGAAATGAAACTAGCATGACAGGTTGACGTGGTAAGTATAGAGATGAGTGTGAAACATGATTAAAGGCTCAGACGAAAGGCCACATTGGGATGTGGTGGGTTGTTTCGTTTCTGCCGACCCTAGGATGCGAGTTCTCGCCTCTTGAACCAAGACTGGCGTACAACCACACGAGGCCCTATTATGGTACCCTCTCGACTCAATAACTTGCCTAGTAGATTCCATGAGTCACATAGTTTGCGCTTTACCTGGACATATGCATTGCATTTTTGCTTGGGGGAAAAGGTACATAACAGGTAGGTAAGCGTGGTCTAGGTGGCTGGAGGTTGCGGCCTGCGGGGAAACCCACCTCGGCACACATCGTTAAGGACCGACTTCGGGACTTGACCCGTTACGGCGGAACCATCCTTAGCGCGTGACTCATGGTCTCGGCGACAGCAAGGTAAAGGTCGTGGTCAACCACTCTCTGCCGGCTTTCCAAGGAAGAGAGCTAATGTCTGGCACTAAGAATCGGTTGGCACGTGTGGATAAAGTTGTGCACCCCTGCAGGGTTAAATCTTTTCGAAAAGCCGTGTCCGCGGTTATGGACGACTTGGGAATGGATTCTGTGACCATAGAGAACATGAACCTGATCGTAAAACTTGGCAACCAATGTGTGTTTACGGACACCTTCTCCGGGTGTTGAGGGGGTGATCCGAGGATAGTGGTTCGAGATGATGAAGATTGGTGGATACAATATGATGATCAATAGAGATAGAGTTATCGCTCTCTTATCCCCTTTCAAAGGTTCTGAGTAGTCGAACTTCTCCTCCCTCTTGTTTAATAAAGGAAAACTGGCTTTACGCAAAAGAAGCTCCACAGAAAGCCTGCATACCCGCTTTGCTAAAAGGTTGTACTAAGTCTTGCTGAGTCCCTGTACTCAGCTTTGCATGTTTTTGTTTCAGACGAAGTTGCTCCGACAGATGGTGGTTTCTAGTCGACATCGACGAGTAGCTTGGGGTTCCCAGGTGGCAGCCTGGAATCTATGGGCTGGGACGTCGCCGTTATGCTCCTGGCCTCTTAGGCCTTTTTGCTATCTTGCTATGTCTAATAGCATAACTTCGCTTCCGTTGATTGATGTATGTCAGGTCAGTGACCTCTGCTTGTAATACTTTGGTTCTTCGCTCAGTTATGAGCTTGTATTACTTCTTGAGTTGTAGAGTCACTGTTGTGTTACCGATTCTCTCACTGTAGTCTCTCGAGCTCTAGGTTAGGCTTATGTCAGACAAAGATCTGGTATTTGTCTAACCCTGATCCCGGGGGTGCCACATTTTTCCATAGAAAAATTAAAACAAACCTGCTGTAAAAAGAAAACTCTTAGACAACCAAGACGTCATTTTACAGCATGTACTGTGGCCGTTGATGTATAGGATATATCGTGGGTTTATCTTATCAACCTCTAGTTAGGACATGCGCACATGCATATACGGGTGTCGTGGTGTGTCTGAGTATATATAAATCGTGGATTTATCTTATAAACCTCCAGTTGAAGACGGCAAGATGCGGTACAAAGATTAGACCGTGGCCTAGATTGGGTAAAAAAAACCTAGACGGACCTCTTACTACAAACATGCCACTGCCACCAACTTTCTGCCCCTCTTCTCTCAATAATAGATATGCATGAAGCCATTTTGCACATAAAAGATCGTGATATGACGACTAGACTAGCACAATGCCCGCGCCTTGCTGCGGAAAAATAAGGTTGTTGATCTTGTACTTGTAGGTTCTGTTGTGCGAACATATTCATCTGCATTTTGTGCCGCGCTTCCAGAAAACATTTAAGCTTCTGGACCTACATCCAAGTTTCAGTTGCATATTGTTGAATTATAAATCAAGAAAATCGCAATGAATTACATTAAACTTGCCAATGTATTGAAGAAAATCTGAGATATTGTTTCATGTAAATACTTATAGGAAATATGCTCATGCGTTGCAATGGAAAAATTCTTTTTGGCACCAAGACACGCAAAGTAAGTTTTGTATGTATGTGATAGCCAAAATTTTCACATTACGGTCAGGTGTGCCGCCATAGGGCCTCCTAAGCCATGCCACCTAGGATCATCTGCTGCCATCCCCGCGTCATCTCGCTATGCGAAGGCCATTTTGACGCTGAAAATCGAAGATCAAAGGTAGCCGATAAGGGCGTATATATCTTTCCAGAGGAGGCTAGATGTATATTAACTGAACAAACTCGAACTAACCAAATTGTAATGGTACTTAAGTTTTTGGTTTTCATCAACCATGCATGGTTCATCTACCACAACAGGCTGAGTAATATAATTCACCTCGTAATTTTGTTCATATGAACAGTTAGCTCTTGAACATAACAATTCTACAATTTTAGCAGCTATAACAATCACGTCAGAAAAATTCTGAACGTGGTGCAGTGGCCGGTGTATTTACTTCTCTGCTGGACTTTTTGAAAACATCGCGTTCTGGTTTTATATGCCGAAGCAAATTTGGTTGGAGCATGCTATAATGTCACATGAGATGGGTTCCTTGAGTAAAATACCAGCAGCACAAAAATTGCTTGTTGTCGCTCATCTCCAACCAGCTTCCGAGAAAGGTGCTACTGTAGAAAATTCCTCATCTATCTCTTTTCCGATCATTCTTCACCGTTCAGTGCCAAAATCCCCTGCCTTTTCCCTACTTCTAATCATTATCCAGCAGCAGAATCACCTGACTATCCTCGCAAGATCTTCTAGTGCTTGTTCTTTACGCCGATCCAGAGTGTGCCTAAAGCAGCACGGGATTTAGATCAGGGGAGCTAGCATGGGTGGAAGCTGCACTGGATGGGAGAGTATTGGTGCGGAGCTGGCGAGCGGTGCCTCGGGGTAGTGGAGACGGCGTGCAGCGGTGCACAGAGGTTCCAGGGAGAGGCAGCAGGATCCTGGAGAACAAGAGCACAAGGCGAGGACGGAGATGCATCAAGTCTTGTCTCTCGTAGCTCCATCTGAAATCTCTTGATTTCTCTCTTCCTTGCTCCAAATTTGGGCAGCCGGCCTCCCCTCCACATCTCTTCCTCCCTGCTCCAAGCAATCAACAGCACCAGTCTATCGCTCCATCTCTCCCCTCCCCCCGGTGCCTCCCAGTCCCATCCATCGAGGTCAGAGCAGTGACGGTGCGCAACCTACTCCAGCTCGGCATCCTAATTGTGTCGCCGACGTTCTGCCGAAGAAGAAGGAAAATGCACCGGAGCAGCCCCCCTCACCAGGTCGGCGGTCATCCACCCTACCACCACTCCTCTTTTTCTCTCATTCCCTCTGTTCGTTCCTCTCTCACCCCGACGCGGCCGTCGAGCCAAAACTGCAGTGACAGTGTCTTCTGTCCACTGTCTCTTCCGTTCTTTCATCAGATCCCGAGCGGCCTCTATGGAATAGAGGCTGGAGAGAGAACCTAGTAGAGAGGACCGTTCTTCCTTTAGATTCCGAGCGGCCTCCCGAGCAAAAGAAGACCTTGTAAATGCCCCATGGCGGCCAGCGGCCGCGGCAGCAGACCCACGCAGGAGGGGCGGAGGGGCCCGAACAGGTTTCTCAATCATCTCCCGTATGGCCTGGTCCACTACCACCCTATGGCCTGCCGGCTCGCCACCGGCATCGACGGCGAGCTCCACATCGCGAGCACCAGCGAGAGTGTCCTGTTCGTGGGCGCGTCGGTCAGCTGCTCCGTGGACAAGGTAGTCACGACGGAGCCGCTATTACCTACAGAGTTGTTTGCTCATCAGTCTCCTCATGTAAGAATTCCTAATTCCGCTCTCCAATTTTACAACGTATGGTCAGGTCAATTCCTTCGATCTGAGAAGAACACAAGAGCAAGGCCATGTGATGGTAGCCGATTCTTGAACGAGCTGCTGTGTAGTTGGGCTTGCTCTTTGCACTGCACGTAATTTCAGGCCGAGAATCATCTGTATCCCAACCGATTCAAGAGCTGGGCGTAACGCCGAGAAGCCATCATGAACTGCTATCTGTGGCGCACACTCTGACTATCTTTTTCCTCTCGCCTGAATAATCTTTACTATTAAATTGCAATAGGTGTAATAATACATGCTTGGCCCGTTGGACAGGATTTTGTGACACCAGCCAGTCACCTATTGCAATTTAATAGTAAAGATTGGGGAATAGGAGTTTTCAAAAGTTACTACTAATTAACATTTATAACAGAAGCTACAGGCAGATAACAGGTTACTCAAGGTGAAAATAGGATATCTAAAGGTATAATTGTTGCACCCCCATGGGGCTCTCCTAGGCTATCCACGATAGGCACGTTGCTTGCACGGGTTGGGTCGCTCGCCTCGCTACCTTTTCGTCTACTGATCCACGAGTCATGCAGCGGTTGGACGCGAACGCTCGTGCCAGGAGACAAAACCGAACGCCCAGCCAAACCCTATCTTCCTCCTCCCCCAATCCCACAGCCGCCTCATCCCCAACTCCCGCCGCCTCCTCCTTCCCTGCTCCCGCTCCCGCCGCCGGTCTTCTCTCCGGCGAGCCGTCGCCGGTCTCCTCTCCGGCGGGCGCCATCGGCCGCGTCCTCCCACTCCGGGTGCGGCATCAGTCGTAGGACAGCAGGCCTCCTCATGGCATGACGAGGCAGCGATGTGCGGAGAACCTTATCTCCTCCGATTCGTGGGCGCAGCAGCCCAGCGTTGCAGCCCCACTCCAGGCGCCGCCTCGCCCTCCTCCCCTAAGGTTTCTGAGGCGATGCTGCCCTCCTCCCCTTCATCCTGCTCAGCAAGGGAGGGAGGAAGCGCAGCAAGAACGCGGGAGGGACGAGGTCCAGCAGTGCGGCACCTCGGGGAGCTCGTCCACCACCGTATCTCCTCTGATTTGTGGGCGCATGTCAACACCCGGATTTTTAAGTCCGGATGCCTGTTATGTCATACATCGCAATCCCAGGAATATTGTTGTTGCGAGGCATAATAGTTAAGTATCATAGTCATCATTCATTACAAACCATAAAGTCTTACAACTTGGAATCACATGATCCATATTACACAAATAGTTGATCTAGTGATCAACGAACTGATCAACGAACAAACATAAGTTCATAGCGGAAGCGTAAAGATACAAGGACTCTATAGTCCACAGGCCAACGTTTGACGTCAGCAGATTCCTAGTTGTGGTAGACGTCCTGCTGACCTTCCTCCTCGCATCTGCTTGCTCCTCTTCATAGTCTGGCCATTTGAATAGCCAGGGACACAGCCGTGAGTACTTTAAGTACTCGCAAACTAAGACTAATGCAAGTGCTAGCAACTTTAGTAAGGGGCTAAGCTCTAGTTCATTTGCATAAAGCCAGTTTTAGTTCACAAGTATTTTATAAAGACTTAGTCATGTGCTAACTAACTCAAGTGGGAACATTAGTGTCATTCCCACAACATTGTTGTGATTCAAACCCAAGTCACCATTCATCATCAACATTTTTAAGATTCTAACACTGGAAACTGTATGGCCTTTCCAATTGTCCGTAACCGTGGACACGGCTATTCGAATAGGTTTACACTCTGCAGAGGTTGCACACTTGTGCCACAACATTTGATTTCATCCGTCGGGATAACCCCGAATCATCGTAACACAGTACGCGGATCATCAACCATAACCTTTCATTTACCAACTCTAGTATGAGCACCTCTCCCCATGAGCTTGGCCTCCCAGTGATGACCAACTGTCATCTTGGGAACTGCACAGGGCTTGGCCGTACAATTCACCTCAATTCACATCATTCATCAACAACGGAGGCAGCCTCGGCATAACCCCTATGATGTGTGTTCAGAGGGAACCCATACTAAGGTACATAAACTTCTAGTTAAGCCCTTACCCATAATCAGGTGTTGTGGGGGTACTTACGAACTGGAAAGGTATCGCATCCAAACCAATATGAGTTTTATATCAAAAATCACTATCTTCTCTTGGTCATATTCACCTTCAAAAATTATTCAATAGCTTTCATCATCATCATTTCACCACACATGTTCCCATCTAGAGTAGTCATTTTTAGTTTAGCACTAGCATCTAGATATGAGGGGGTGCTAAGTATGTTGCTTTGCTTCTAGGCTAACTTTGATACTCTTGTACTAATCTAACATTAACCCCATTGAATCATGAATCAAAAAGTACTTTAATGAAACAACAGTAAGTAAAGCTTGGAAAATAAAACTGGGAAGTAGGCTCATGATTATAAGGTAAGCGGGGTAATGCTTTGCTCATGTGAGCTTGGCACTTGCAAGAGTATTATCTTGCCTTGGTAGTTCTCAAACTGTTCCTCCTCCTCCTCCTCGGGGTAGCAACCTTCTTCCTCTGGGTATTCTCCGGTACTAGCGTCTAAATTGAATACGAGGTATAATCACTCAACTAATTCAATGGCTATTCCATACAACACATATATTCACACAAATTACTCTAAGCACACAATGAACATAATTAAGATGCATTGGTTGTGTGGTTTGAAGAAAAATAATTTCCTCTCATTACATATGTAAATTATAGTTTCCATAAGGTTCCTGAGGAATAATTTCCTCTCATTGAAATCTTCTTAAGATTTAATTTCTCAACAATCATTCATGAATTTTCTATTGACCTAAGTCAACCATTCATGATCATTAATTGCGAAAACAATTTAAATGAGGTAAACCACCTCATACCATTTAATAATCCTACACATGTGTTAAATCTCCAAGTAATTCATATAGGAGTGTTTGGACCAGGGGTACAAACATCACATGAATTAATTTGGGGCAAGATTTAAATGAAGCATAATACTTCATATAATTTACCTAATAGTTTTTGACAATATTACTTTAATAAACTAGCCATATTGTTCACTATTTTAACTAGGGCATGATCATGCAAAGTGACCACCCCATTTTCTTGCAGAAACAATTAGTGTAAGTCAAATGTGAGCTATGAGAGTTGGAATTACTTAATTATCTATTTTGGTTGATTTTTAATAATTATTTGAACATGCAAAAGTCCCTGCCTTCTTCTTTTTATCAATGTAATTCTACAACAAATCTTGAGGTGGGACCAGTTGAACATTGTAGATATTTTTACTAGCTTTCCAAACCTATAAAGTTTGCTAAATTTGGCCAAGCCAAACAGATTCTATGCAATTTCAAAGTTGGGTCCAGTGTGGATTTCAAACCCAATTATTTAAACTCGATTTGAAATAAAAAGGCCGGCGGGAAATCCTAACGGGCCAGACGAATTTAAAACGGCCCAATCCAGCCCACCACGCGTCCACGCACGCGTGGGCTGCCTGACAGGGGGCTCCACCCGTCAGTGGCCGTTACACGCCGAAGCGGTACGAGCGATAGAGGCCGTGCGATTAGAGCGCCGATCAACGGCTCACGTGCATCGTCGTCGTCGACGAGATGCCGTGGCTGCTCCGGCGAGCCTAGGGGGTCGGAGAGCTCACCATGGCTCCAGAGACGGTGGGCAGTGTGCTCGAGGTAGATGTGGACGACGGCGAAGCGGCTGGTAGCAGTGGCGGAGCTCGAGGTGGCCTGGATCGTCGGCAATTTCTCCAGGGCTTCCGCGGCTCCGAGCTTGCGATTTGCCTTGCTCCGGCGACGATCGAGGTGGCTAACGATGCTGGGCGAAGTGGTGAGAGGTGGGGAGTGAGGTGGTGTGCTCCGTTGCTTCCAGGGAACGCGCTATTTATAGAATCGCGTGAGGGTTGCGGGGCAGGGTGGTGGTCGACATGCTCGCGGCGATTCCGGAGAGCTAGAGGGCTGGGCGACGACGCAGGGCTGTTCAGCATGTCCAGGCGGTGCTGTAGGGAGCAACGGCACGGTCGGGCGGCGTCTGTGCGTGACGCATTGCGTCCGTGTCTGGCGGCGGCGTCACGGGATCTTGTCACCGTCTCCGGCGACGACGGTCCAGGGCAGGGGTCGAGCGCGTGTCTGGTGGCGTCGTGGTGGCGTGCTGATGCTCGACGCGGTGAGAGAGGGGCCAGGGCGTGCGTGTGTGCGCGAGGCGGCGCGTGTCCAGGGCGTGCCCGCGCGTCCCTGTGCGACGCGAGCGGCATCCAGTGGCGATCTGGGCGCGGGATCTCCGGCGGCTGTCGTCGTCGGCCGTGACCGTGGCGGTTCTAGGGCGTCGTAGGGAGGTGAGGTGGTGGCTTGGGACACCAGGGCCAAAGAAATGGAGGAAGGAGAAGAGGGGGTGCTCGGCATGGCCGGCATGGGTGAGCATGGCCATGGCCATGGCCGGCTAGCCTCTTCCCTTAGGGTTTCTGTGGTGAAGTGATGAGGAGAGGGGACAAGGGAACCAAGTAGAGTAGGTTTGGTGTATTAGGGGTGGTGTAGGACACTATTTCAAATAGTGTCCAATAGTGTCATATTTGAATTTGCCAAATTTGCTCAAATTTGGTGGAGTTCAGAGGGTCACCAAATTTGAAATATGTTGGTTTGATGGAGTTGTAAATGATCAGAGTCAAGGAGAGGTGGTGGTGGAATTTTTAAATTCCAAGAATTTTCAAAATGCTAAAAGTGAGATTGTTCACATTAATAAAAAGTTCCAACTTTGCATGTGTGTAGATTTTTATCAAAAATGAATTTGGCATAGATGTCTTTACAGAAAGTGTTCACCTTGATGTCCTCTTGGAGGACTTGCCAAGGGTTGGGCAAGTTTAGTTCAAAAAATTTGAAATACAGGGGCTCAAAGTGGTGACCAGATTATAATGGGCAGATTTGACCATTATTCTATGTGAGCAAGTTGTGTGTTTGAAATCCATTTGCTTTGTGATTCTTTGATTCCAAAAGTTGTAATAAATGTTTAGTAACATTATTCAAATAGTGGTGAAGACCAAATTGGTCTAGGGTCAAAATTTATAAAAATGCTATAGAGAATATGTGAGGATTTTAGGGTTTTTCTTTTATTTGATTTCTTTCTCCTTTTTACCTTATTTGGTTGGTGATCTTCACATGATCACTTTAGTGTTTCAGAGCATAGCACACATATAGTAACAATCATCATGGCATATCACTCAAATGCACAAGTCCTAGGCAAGGTACTATATGCACAAACCCTTCCCCCTTACAAAAGATCTCGTCCCGAGATCTAAAAGAAAATTAGGTACTAAAGAGATCTGGGTACTTTTTCTTCATGTCCTCCTCCCGCTCCCAAGTGGCTTCATCTTCGGTATGGTTGCTCCACTGTATCTTCAAAAACTTGATACTTCGGGTGCGGGTGGTTCTGTAGGCTTCCTCCAGTATGCGGATAGGCACTTCGCGGTATGTCAAGTCAGTGTTGATATCCACCGATCGGTGATCGATGTTCTTGAACACGTCCGTCTTCTCGGGGACTTCTAGGCACTTCCGGAGGAGTGAGATGTGGAACACGTCATGTACAGCCGCCATTTCTTCTGGTAGTTCCAGTTTATAGGACACTTCACCTCGGCGGCTGAGAACTTTGAAGGGTCCGACATATCGGGGTGCAAGCTTCCCTTTCAGCTGGAATCTCTGCATTCCTTTGAGGGGTGACACCTTGAGATAAACAAAATCTCCGATCTCAAAGGTCATCTCTCGGCGTCTCTTGTCGGCGTAGCTCTTCTGTCTTGACTGCACAGTCTTGAGGTACTCGCGGATCTTGTGCACCTTCTCTTCGGCTTCTCGAAGAACATCTGGGCCAAAGACTTGGATTTCTCCGACTTCTGACCAGTTCAAAGGGGTACGGCATTTTCCTTCCGTACAAGGCTTCAAAGGGGGCCATTTGTAAGCTGGCTTGGTAACTGTTGTTGTATGAAAACTCTGCATGAGGCAGGCAGTCTTCCCACTTGGATCCGTATTCTAGTACACAGGCTCTCAACATATCTTCCAGTATCTGGTTGACTCTTTCAGTCTGTCCATCTGTCTGCGGGTGATAGGCTGTGCTGAAATTCAGCCGGGTTCCGAGTCCTTCATGCACTTTCTGCCAGAATCTTGAGGTGAACTGTGATCCTCTGTCTGACACTATCGACTTTGGGGTGCCGTGCAGGGCTACGATTCGAGAGATATACAGTTCAGCTAACTTTGGGCCTTGGTAGGTGGTTTTGACAGGGATGAAATGGGCTACTTTGGTCAGTCTATCGACGACCACCCAGATGGAGTCATTTCCTCTGCTGGATTTGGGCAGTCCCGTGATAAAGTCCATTCCTACGGAGTCCCACTTCCATTCCGGAATCTGCAATGGTTGCAGCAGTCCTGTGGGTCGCTGATGTTCTGCCTTGACTCGCTGACAGATGTCACACCTGGCGATGTAACTTCCAATTTCTCTCTTCATTCCGTGCCACCAGAATTGTTCCTTCAAATCCTGTTACATCTTGGTACCGCCGGGGTGGATAGAATAAAGGGTATCATGGGCTTCCTGCAGAATGACTTGCTTCAACTCTGAGTCCGATGGTACGCACAGGCGTTCTTTGTACCAAAGAACTCCTTCTTCATCTATAGTGAATCCCGGTGCTTTCCCTGCAGCTATCTGGTTCTTGATTCCGTCAATGCTGGCATTTCCCTTCTGGGCTTCCTTGATCTGACCAATCAAGGTGGGATGAAGATCTATGCTGGCTAGGAATCCTTCACTGACTAGTTCCATTCCGAACTGTTCAAACTCTTGGTGTAGGCTGGGTTGTTCGGATGCTATCATGGAGTTTAACTGACACGGCAGTCTACTCAGGGCATCTGCCACTACATTGGCTTTGCCGGGGTGGTAATGGATTTCCATATCATAGTCTTTTATCAACTCTAACCATCTCCTCTGCCTCATGTTGAGTTCTTTCTGGGTGAAGATGTACTTCAGGCTCTTGTGGTCAGAATAGATCTCGCATCGATTACCCATGAGGTAATGACACCACACCTTCAAGGCTAAGACTACGGCTGCAAGTTCGAGGTCATGGGTTGGATAGTTCTGCTCATGTTGCTTTAGTTGCCGTGACAGATATGATATCACCTTGCCTTCCTGCATCAACACACATCCAAGACCAATCTTGGACGCATCACAGTAGACATCAAATGGTTTGGTGATATCCGGCATGATTAGGATTGGGGTTGTGGTCAGTCTGGTTTTCAGTGTCTGGAAACTTTCCTCACACTTCTCCCTCCATTCAAACTTCTTGTCCTTCTTCAACAGTTGGGTCATTGGTCGGGCTATACTGGAAAATCCTTCAACAAACCTACGATAGTATCCGGCCAATCCGAGAAAGGCACGAACATCAGTCTGAGTGGTTGGGGCTTTTCATTCTTTCACTGTTTTGATCTTTGCGGGATCTACGGCAATACCTCCTGCAGACAAGATATGTCCCAGGAATCCTACTTCTTTCAGCCAAAACTCACATTTGCTAAACTTAGCATACAGCTGATGTTCCCGAAGTGTATCTAGGACAGCTTCCAGGTGTTGCTCGTGCTCCTCTTCGGTTTTGGAATAGATAAGGATGTCATCGATGAAAACAACGACAAACTTATCCAAGAAGTTCATGAAAATCTTATTCATGAGGTTCATGAAATAAGCTGGGGCATTGGTTAATCCAAACGACATGACATTGTACTCATACAATCCATATCTGGTGGTGAAGGCAGTTTTGGGAATATCCGATGCACGGATCTTCAGCTGATGATAACCAGTCCTAAGATCAATCTTAGAGAATACTGTGGCACCGGTCAACTGGTCAAAGAGGTCTTCTATCTTTGGCAAGGGATTTTTTTTATGGTGACATCGTTAAGCTTACGATAATCCGTACATAAACGACTGGCACCGTCTTTCTTGTCCATAAATAAAACTGGGGATCTCCAAGGCGACGCACTTGGTCGGATCAGACCTTTGGCTAAAAGTTCATCCAGTTGTTTCTTCAGCTCCACTAGCTCTGCTGGGTTCATGCTATAGGCTCTCTGGGCTATAGGTCCTGTTCCAGGGATTAACTCAATGATAAACTCGATATCCCGATCTGGGGGCATACCGGGTAGACCCTCGGGAAACACATCAGGGTATCGGCAGACAACCCTGATTTGATCCAGAGTTGGCTTGGCTACACCTTGGTTGCAGGTAAATTTTCGGGGTAATCTTTCAGAGATGTGCTCCACTAGGATACCGGTGTTGCTGGTCATGGTGATGGCTTTCTTGGAACAGTCAATCAATCCCTGATATTTTGCCATCCAGTCCATTCCTAGTACCACTTCCAAACCTTTGGTTCCCAGAATAATCAGGTTGGCATAGAAATCTACTTCATGGATTTTGATGGGTACATTTTTGCAAAATTTTCTGGCTTTGGTGGTGGATCCGGGAATTTGAACTATCATCACATGTTTCAAGCTGATAGGTTGAATTTTACTTGTGGATGCAAAATCTTCGGTGACAAAAGAATGAGATGCTCCAGAATCAAACAATACTCTGGCAAGTACTGAATTAACAGAAAACATACCCAGTACAACATCGGGTGCTTCCTGGGCTTCTTCTGCATTCATGTGGAAGAGACGGCCATTGCGGTTATTGGGGTTGTTGGGGGCGAACTTTTTGCCGGTGGAGACACGGCGTTGCTGCTGAGCAGGGGCAGCGGTGTTGCCTGCGAGCTTGGCGAGCCTCTTGGGACACTCGTTGGAGTAGTGTCCCACTACACCACACTCATAACAAGTGATGGTGGCCTTGTCCTTGGTCGCAACGGGAATGGCGTTGCTTCCAGTCCTTGGAGCGGTGTTGGTGTTGTTGTTGTTGGTGTTAGGGGCTCGCATTGGTGCGCGGTTGAAGTTGTTGGTGTTGTTCTGATAGTTGCTGTTGTGGTGGTGGTGGCCTCCTGGCCTAGGGTTTCCTCCACTCCGGTTCTGATAACCCGGGCGTGAAGTCTGCATCGGGGGTTTGCTGTTGTTTCTGGGAGTGAAACCTCCACTTGAGCTGGGACGATACTTAGGGGCATTGCTGGGCCCACTCTGGTGCATCATACGGCGTTTGCGGTTCTCATTGGCTTGGTTGAGTTTGCCTTCCATCTGGATGGCAGAGTCCACTAGGGCTTCTAGGTCGGCGAAGGGAATGTTAACAAGGACAGTTTGCATCTCATCATGCAGCCCGTTCAGGAATCTCTCCTGCCTCTTCTCAGTGGTGTCGGTCTCGTCGGGGGCGTACCTTGACAGGGTAAGGAACCTGTCGCGGTATTCTACCACCGTCATCCTGCCTTGTTTGAGTTCACGGAACTCATCCCTCATCTTCTTGATAAGACCCGGGGGCACATGGTACTTGCTGAACTTGAGTTTGAACTCTGCCCAAGTCATGACTTGACCTCCGTTCATGGCACGAGTGCTGGTCCACCAGGCTCTAGCTGGTCCGGCTAAGTAGCGCGTGGCAAACAGCACTTTCTCATTGGCCTCTACACCAGCTACCTCAAGGTTATTCTCCATGGTTTGCAGCCAGTCGTCTGCATCTAAGGGCTCTTCAGTCTTGCTGAAAACAGGGGGGTTTGTGTTCTGGAAGTTCTTGAGTTTGGACCCAGGGTGATCATGGTTGCCATGGCCAAAGTTGTTGTTGGCCAGCTGCTGCAATGCTGCTATGTTGGCTTGGCGTTCAGCTCTGTCACTCTCCCGGTCTGCCATCAGGGTCTGCAGCAGTTGCATCATTGCATCCGGATTGGTATTGCGATTCGGACGAGCCATCTGAACATATAGACCGATTATGAGATAAGAGGGAATTTCTATGTCTTGATTGGGTAAGTTTTGTAAAACCTTTAAAACTTGTAAACTTTTTTGATGATAACACACAACCTTCATTCATTCATGCATCACAGATTACATACTAACACAACCAGGGTTTTAAGAACTCTTTTCCGCCTTCTACGATACAAGGAACCGGATACATACTCATACCCAGGGTTTTAAGAACCCTACATGCTACGATACAAGGGACGGGGTACAAGTCACTCCTACATATGTGATCTAGTGCAACTACTCCTCAACATCGATGTCCACATCGATGGTGATGATCCCATCTTCTGCAGCCTCAAGGAACTCGTAGTCCTCCTCATCAGTGAACTCATCCTCCTCAAAGTCGTTGTCGTCACTCAGGAAGTCTTCGCCTCCCTGGATGTCTTCTCCATCCTCTTCCATCTCCTCGATCTGGTCTTGCTGGGTCCGGACCATTGCCTCCAAGGTGCGTATCTTCTGGCGAAGACGCGTGATAGTAGCGTCCTTCTTGGCGCGTTGCAGGCGGAGTGACCTGCGATCCTTGGCGAGTAGCTTGATGGCGTCGGCATGATGAGCCAAAGCCATCTGAGCACGGTGGGCGTGGACACGTGTCTGCTCCAGATCCTTCCGGGTCTCGTGAAGCATAAAGTCCAGATGCTCCACATGATGCTTGAGCACCGGGTGCGAAGAGAGTGCCATGGGCTCTCCCACGGTGTCATGCCTCGCGAAGTGGGTGAAGTGGGTCTCTTGGAGTGCAGCGATGTTTTGCCCGCACACTCAAGCAAGTCCCTCCTGAAGGGCATGAGCCAGCCCATCCACCCAGTTGTTTGCCTTGAAGGAGAAAAGGATCCTCTCCGAGATGGGAGGCTCCGTACTTCCCTTCAAGTCAGCGGTAATCATCCACTGTTGTTCCCCTCCGGGAGTGTTGTGGATCCGGACTCCATGAAACTGGGGAGGTGGGCGTTCAAGCTCCTCGGACACCAAGAACAAGTCTCGCTCGAAAATCAAACCCCCTCCATTTCCCAGCTCGTAGGACTCCGTCTGAACGTAATGCTCCATCTGAAATGGATAAGTAAGTTAGAGATGTGAACGAGTGTGGCAAAATTTTAGATGGATTTATAAGGAAGAGCATGGCTTATCATTTTTGAAAGGGTCTTTTAAAGAGAAGAACATGAGTAAGTTTTTCATAAATATTTACTTTATTTGTTTTATAAATTAAAGTTTTCAGAACGTCCATTCTAAACTAGGGTCTCCTAAGGTCAAACAATGGCTCTGATACCAACTTGTCAACACCCGGATTTTTAAGTCCGGATGCCTATTATGTCATACATCACAATCCCAGGAATATTGTTGTTGCGAGGCATAATAGTTAAGTATCACAGTCATCATTCGTTACAAACCATAAAGTCTTACAACTTGGAATCACATGATCCATATTACACAAATAGTTGATCTAGTGATCAACGAACTGATCAACGAACAAACATAAGTTCATAGCGGAAGCGTAAAGATACAAGGACTCTATAGTCCACAGGCCAACGTTTGACGTCAGCAGACTCCTAGTTGTGGTAGACGTCCTGCTGACCTTCCTCCTCGTACTGCTGCTCCTCTTCATAGTCTGGCCATTTGAATAGCCAGGGACACAGCCGTGAGTACTTTAGGTACTCGCAAACTAAGACTAATGCAAGTGCTAGCAACTTTAGTAAGGGGCTAAGCTCTAGTTCATTTGCATAAAGCCAGTTTTAGTTCACAAGTATTTTATAAAGACTTAGTCATGTGCTAACTAACTCAAGTGGGAACATTAGTGTCATTCCCACAACATTGTTGTGATTCAAACCCAAGTCACCATTCATCATCAACATTTTTAAGATTCTAACAATGGAAACTGTATGGCCTTTCCAATTGTCCGTAACCGTGGACACGGCTATTCGAATAGGTTTACACTCTGCAGAGGTTGCACACTTGTGCCACAACATTTGATTTCATCCGCCGGGATAACCCCGAATCATCGTAACACGATGCGCGGATCATCAACCATAACCTTTCATTTACCAACTCTAGTATGAGCACCTCTCCCCATGAGCTTGGCCTCCCAGTGATGACCAACTGTCATCCTGGGAACTGCACAAGGCTTGGCCGTACAATTCACCTCAATTCACATTATTCATCAACAACGGAGGCAGCCTCGGCATAACCCCTATGATGTGTGTTCAGAGGGAACCCATACTAAGGTACATAAACTTCTAGTTAAGCCCTTACCCATAATCAGGTGTTGTGGGGGTACTTATGAACTGGAAAGGTATCGCATCCAAACCAATATTAGTTTTATATCAAAAATCACTATCTTCTCTTGGTCATATTCACGTTCAAAAATTATTCCATAGCTTTCATCATCATCATTTCACCACACATGTTCCCATCTAGAGTAGTCATTTTTAGTTTAGCACTAGCATCTAGATATGAGGGGTGCTAAGTATGTTGCTTTGCTTCTAGGCTAACTTTGATACTCTTGTACTAATCTAACATTAACCCCATTGAATCATGAATCAAAAAGTACTTTAATGAAACAACAGTAAGTAAAGCTTGGAAAATAAAACTGGGAAGTAGGCTCATGATTATAAGGTAAGCAGGGTAATGCTTTGCTCATGTGAGCTTGGCACTTGCAAGAGTATTATCTTGCCTTGGTAGTTCTCAAACTGTTCCTCCTCCTCCTCGGGGTAGCAACCTTCTTCCTCCGGGTATTCTCCGGTACTAGCGTCTAAATTGAATACGAGGTATAATCACTCAACTAATTCAATGGCTATTCCATACAACACATATATTCACACAAATTACTCTAAGCACACAATGAACATAAATTAAGATGCATTGGTTGTGTGGTTTGAAGAAAAATAATTTCCTCTCATTACATATGTAAATTATAGTTTCCATAAGGTTCTCGAGGAATAATTTCCTCTCATTGAAATCTTCTTAAGATTTAATTTCTCAACAATCATTCATGAATTTTCTATTGACCTAAGTCAACCATTCATGATCATTAATTGCGAAAACAATTTAAATGAGGTAAACCACCTCATACCATTTAATAATCCTACACATGTGTTAAATCTCCAAGTAATTCATATAGGAGTGTTTGGACCAGGGGTACAAACATCACATGAATTCATTTGGGGCAAGATTTAAATGAAGCATAATACTTCATATAATTTACCTAATAGTTTTTGACAATATTACTTTAATAAACTAGCCATATTGTTCACTATTTTAACTAGGGCATGATCATGCAAAGTGACCACCCCATTTTATTGCAGAAACAATTAGTGTAAGTCAAATGTGAGCTATGAGAGTTGGAATTACTTAATTATCTATTTTGGTTGATTTTTAATAATTATTTGAACATGCAAAAGTCCATGCCTTCTTATTTTTATCAATTTAATTCTACAACAAATCTTGAGGTGGGACCAGTGGCACATTGTAGATATTTTTACTAGCTTTCCAAACCTATAAAGTTTGCTAAATTTGGCCAAGCCAAACAGATTCTATGCAATTTCAAAGTTGGGTCCAGTATGGATTTCAAACCCAATTATTTAAACTCGATTTGAAATAAAAAGGCCGGCGGGAAATCCTAACGGGCCAGACGAATTTAAAGCGGCCCAAACCAGCCCACCACGCATCCACGCACGCGTGGGCTGCCTGACAGGGGGCTCCACCCGTCAGTGGCCGTTACACGCCGAAGCGGTACGAGCGATAGAGGCCGTGCGATTAGAGCGCCGATCAACGGCTCACGTGCATCGTCGTCGTCGACGAGATGCCGTGGCTGCTCCGGCGAGCCTAGGGGGTCGGAGAGCTCACCGTGGCTCCAGAGACGGTGGGCAGTGTGCCCGAGGTAGATGTGGACGACGGCGAAGCGGCTGGTAGCAGTGGCGGAGCTCGAGGTGGCCTGGATCGTCGGCAATTTCTCCAGGGCTTCCACGGCTCCGAGCTTGCGATTTGCCTTGCTCCGGCGACGATCGAGGTGGCTAACGATGCTGGGCGAAGTGGTGAGATGTGGGGAGTGAGGTGGTGTGCTCCGTTGCTTCCAGGGAACGCGCTATTTATAGAATCGCGTGAGGGTTGCGGGGCAGGGTGGTGGTCGACATGCTCGCGGCGATTCCGGCGAGCTAGAGGGCTGGGCGACGACGCAGGGCTGTTCAGCATGTCCAGGCGGTGCTGTAGGGAGCAACGGCACGGTCGGGCGGCGTCTGTGCGTGACGCATTGCGTCCGTGTCTGGCGGCGGCGTCACAGGATCTTGTCACCATCTCCGGCGACGACGGTCCAGGGCAGGGGTCGAGCGTGTGTCTGGTGGCGTCGTGGTGGCGTGCTGATGCTCGACGCGGTGAGAGAGGGGCCAGGGCGTGCGTGTGTGCGCGAGGCGGCGCGTGTCCAGGGCGTGCCCGCGCGTCCCTGTGCGACGCGAGCGGCATCGAGTGGCGATCTGGGCGCGGGATCTCCGGCGGCTATCGTCGTCGGCCGTGACCGTGGCGGTGCTAGGGCGTCGTAGGGAGGTGAGGTGGTGGCTTGGGACACCAGGGCCAAAGAAATGGAGGAAGGAGAAGAGGGGGTGCTCGGCATGGCCGGCATGGGTGAGCATGGCCATGGCCATGGCCGGCTAGCCTCTTCCCTTAAGGTTTCTATGGTGAAGTGATGAGGAGAGGGGACAAGGGAACCAAGTAGAGTAGGTTTGGTGTATTAGGGGTGGTGTAGGACACTATTTCAAATAGTGTCCAATAGTGTCATATTTGAATTTGCCAAATTTGCTCAAATTTGGTGGAGTTCAGAGGGTCACCAAATTTGAAATATGTTGGTTTGATGGAGTTGTAAATGATCAGAGTCAAGGAGAGGTGGTGGTGGAATTTTTAAATTCCAAGAATTTTCAAAATGCTAAAAGTGAGATTGTTCACATTAATAAAAAGTTCCAACTTTGCATGTGTGTAGATTTTTATCAAAAATGAATTTGGCATAGATGTCTTTACAGAAAGTGTTCACCTTGATGTCCTCTTGGAGGACTTGCCCAGGGTTGGGCAAGTTTAGTTCAAATTTTTTGAAATATAGGGGCTCAAAGTGGTGACCAGATTATAATGGGCAGATTTGACCATTATTCTATGTGAGCAAGTTGTGTGTTTGAAATCCATTTGCTTTGTGATTCTTTGATTCCAAAAGTTGTAATAAATGTTTAGTAACATTATTCAAATAGTGGTGAAGACCAAATTGGTCTAGGGTCAAAATTTATAAAAATGCTATAGAGCATATGTGAGGATTTTAGGGTTTTTCTTTTATTTGATTTCTTTCTCCTTTTTACCTTATTTGGTTGGTGATCTTCACATGATCACTTTAGGGTTTCAGAGCATAGCACACATATAGTAACAATCATCATGGCATATCACTCAAATGCACAAGTCCTAGGCAAGCTACTATATGCAAAAAAGAAAAGTTTTTGTTGGTTTGAAATTTTGCTCTCTGGAATTCTTCTAATTTTCTTTTATTGAAATTTGGGATGTTACAGCGCAGCAGCCCAGCGTTGCATCCCCACTCGATCCGCCACCTCGCCCTCCTCCCCTAGGCTGAATACAAGGTTTGTGAGGCGCTGCTGCCCTCCTCCCCTTCATCCTGCTTGGTGCTCAAAAGGATTAGCACATGTTTGGAAGTAACGCCAATGATGCCAGGAGCGGACAAGTTTTCTCTGTGTGTGCTTACAGTGCTAATTTGATTAATCTCGGTTTTGATCGGTATGTAATTGATCATCCCTTTCTTATTTCTCACTACTCATGATGTGCAGGTTTGTCGTGAACGGATATATGGAACATGTAGATACACTATGGAAATCATGGAAGGTGATGCTCACGTGCTTTTGCCTTCTATATCTGAGGATCTTTTGCTTATTATTTTTAAGTTTCCATTGATGTTAGCTCTATCTACAAAGGAATGGTTGTAATGCCTTAATTGTACTTTGTTCTCTTATATATTTATCTGTGAAATAGGTTATGCGTGGCAATTTGTTTCATACGGAAATATGGTAAACTTATAGTTAGTTGTTCAGATCAAAATAGTGTCCCCAATGCATAAGCTATTTTTCCGAGTACATAAAGTTTCATTTTGCTTCAGTTTGGTGTTAAACAAATGATCAGTTGTGCATATGAAAATACATATGTCTTTCGACCAATTAATCATCTTTTTATGAGAATTGATGTTTTCTAAAACGAAGTATGCATCTTATTTGTCCCTTATAAGGACCAGAGGCGTGCTTATTTTAATTTCCCTTATAGTGTATATTTAAGTTTTGCCATACGACTGATTCTTCCTTGCTATGTTCAGGGTAAGAACTAAAGAGAAGAGTCCGTGTTGTTGAGGATATCAGAACTAGTCCCCTAGATTTTGTATTATTAAGATAAAGAGAAGGTTCTGAAGCTACAACCCCTTCTAACATTTTATTGTCTATATGACATGGTGCTCTCTCTTGGTTTAAATAGATAATTATCCAGTTTTAAAACTTAATCGTACTGCTCCTTGGTCGTACGGATTCATTGGCACCTTTGCTTTGTGCAATTCTAATTTCAGTATACATATTTATTTGTCGGTTCTGCTTTCCGATGTTCAGATTTAGGTTTGGCTTTCATCTACCTTTAGACCGGCCATGACACCTGGTTTGCTGACCAATAGCATGTGGGCTACATGTTGAGGATCCGATTATATGAAATTTTGCTTATCAGGTTGGCATTCAATTTTATAAACTATAATTTTGTCTGAACAGCTTTTCAGTGGCTTTCTTAATAGTCTATCTGTATTCAGTTTGTAATGTTCAGTAAAAACTAAAAAATATAGCTTCGTTTGGCACTGGCACATACAATCCTACATTAGTTTGTACACTATTTTCATTTCTACTCTATTGGGTGTGAAAAATGGCCATGCTACTACTGATTTCAATACATATTTTTCAAGTTGCAAGTTGCAGAAACTATAAAACCATTCAATCGGTGGGAGCAGATAGACCTGCGATCGTATATAACATTATAATCATGTGAAGTTCTTAGTTTTGTGAAGAAACATAATTCTCTTAGATGATCAATGACAATACTTATGATGCTCCGGCTAATTGAAACTAGAGTGCATATTTGCAGCTCTTTGTTTTTTTGTAAACCTGCTGTTGTGCCATGTTGTTGTTCATGAAAGAATGCATATACTTCTGACCAAATTAGTGTAGTTTTTTTGACAGGGATGTTATTTTTAATCCGCTAAATGGTTCAGCAGTTGTGAAATCTGATGCTTTGATAAGAGAGAGAGGGTACACAAATTGTTGCAGGCCGAGGCACCTCCTTACACCTGGAACGGTAAAATTTGCTTCTTTCCATGTACTACTCATGAAGGGAGCGTAGGTTTCTCATACTGGAAGTTGCAGAAAAAATTCAGGTACATTCATATTCTGTTTGGTGAATATAGAGGAAAAGTATGTCAAGGCTTTAGTATTTAGGGAGAAACATTGTTCGTGTGTGGACCATGTGCTCTACGTGTTTGTTGTTATGTGTGAGGGGTGCTGATCCTATTGTGCTTGGTCGGGGTGTGATGTCTGTTGATTTGCTTCCTATGTGTAATGCATAGGTATGCAAATCTGGCTAGGTCAGACTTAATGATGTGGTTGAAGTGAATTTCTGGGCTATGTACACTCAACGTAATTTTTCTATCTTGGATTTTAGTAGGTGGTGTAGATATAGAAGAAATTATGTCGATGCTCTCCTCGTCCTGATTCATATCCATAGCCATTCTACTATAATACTATTTGTATGTTCCTGAAGTACGTGCTTTCTTTCTGATTTATTGTGACGATGAAACTCTAGAGACATAGAGATACTGTTCAGGCTCTTCTCAAAAATCACTCGTAGTCTCGAACTTGTTTATAATGTTTAAAACAGCATCGACTACAGTTATATTCCTTTCATATAGCTATAATTATAATTGAATTATACACCTTTGCAACAGGTTATGAATTAGGGCAGATGTTTGGTCAATCAAGTAGAAGATTCTGCTAAAGTAGGTACAGTATTTACGCCAGCCAATGCATCATTTATGCACTTCTTGTTTGTGCAGATGGTTGGAATGCAGGAACAGGTGTGTAACTTGATCTTCAATTTGTGCATATGTGTTATTTTCCTTTTAGATTTTCGTCTGAAAAATCATTGAGCTGAATGACAAGCATGTAGCATATGTGACAGATTATTTTCAGAGCCATACACTCTTTCACGTGTTCAGCTGGTTGATACAGTCGTATGCCATTTTTTCTTTATAATAATTATGGTTTAGGCTTATGCCATTTTTCCTTTATAATAATTAAAATTGCTGCCTCATTCTCAAACTTCTCTTTGTTCAGGCACTTAAAGAAGCCATTGAGGTCTTTTACAGTAAGGGGTGTACGTCGATTCGAGTGATGAGTTACTCGCCACCTTCTATGACAATATTTTGAAGATAAGCTTTGGTGAAAAGGTTAGTGTGATGGAATTGTGTCTGTTCTGATGTGCTTATTTCTGCATTTGAAACACTATAATGGTGTTTATTTAAGATACTTAACTTGATAAGAAAAGGATCCGGTTGGGCCAGTGAAAGATTAGACCTATGGTAGCAATAGAGTATGTATTGATTTGTCTTTTCCCTGTGGATATCATAGTGTAATAAGATCTGGTATATAGCTTTTGTTTAGTAATATTTATTTTCACTACCAATATATATTCTTTGGTGCTATCACCATCAACCTATTTACAGCACTTGTCTTATATATTCTTGCTATTTTTTAATGCAGTGAAGTAATGCCAACTACATTTTATCAATTCTTATCTCGTAACACAAGCTTGGCACTTAATGATGCATTAAGATATTGTTCGCACTACAAAAACTGTTACTATTATGGGAATTGAAAATGGAATAAATAAATTGAACCTGTGTTTTCTGCTCTTAGATAATTAACACTTCCACCTTCATGTTATAACCAGATGTTTTATACCTTAATTTTTTCTCATCAGTTTTCACAACTTAATATAGGAGCAGGTTCTCATAATGTAAGAGACTATAGAGAGAACATAAGAATGAATATTAAAACCGTTGACTTGAATCACTCTATTTTGAAATAATAATTACTGGTACCGAATGTCTCAAATATTGGATCTCAGTATTTTAGGAGAATAGATGATATTTTACACCGGGTGACACAGTTTATGCCATTAGTGAATAAAAAACAAAGAATGGTAGCAATTAACCGAGCTAGCAGAATCTTGATAATAGGCTGTAAGCACATTTTCTCTCTTTGATCTTTTATTTTTCTATCAGTGAAGTAGTCGCAAACTCCCAGGAATAATTTGTTATCGTGTTTTAAGAGATGTTCGTGCAGACTTGTACATCAATTAATGCAAGGTAGAAACCTTTTGGTACCACTGTAGAGTACACAAGATATAATCTCTAACAAATAGTAAGGCTAAGCAGCCCAGGGCACCTAATGTTCAAATCTACACTCTTAACAGATGAACATAGAAACAGTAGCATATATACATGTCCGCTAGCTGGAATACACTTCAAAATACGAACAAGGTCTGATGAAGCATTTCACTATGCATTCTTTGTGAATACCTCCAGCTTTAGCAATAGCATGTTGTCTTGCTACTCTTGCACTTCAGGTCCAATACCTGTGCTATAAGCGTGTCTCACTGGAACAACATATGTCACTTGTGTCGCGTACACAATTATAACTGAAGTTGTCAGGCCAGACAACACAACACAACACTACTATAGTCATTGATATCCGGTGATAAACCTGGATGGTAGCCATCCGTGTCAAACATACAAAATAGGCTTAGCAAATCTTCAACAAATGTTGGAGTATATAACTCAGTTGGAAGAGCTCCGCTTTTGATTTTGGGTGAGGAGGAGATATTATATAACGCGAAGGTCAACTATAACAGCAGTGACCGGATGACATCAGTGTGGTTTCTTTTCCCTGTTCTTGCAACATCAAGCATCTGATCCAAAACCAACAAGTATGATCTAGGATTACTTACAAAAAAGTATCTGCATAATTTACGGTAACCAAGCCAAGAGCACTTTGAGAGAACCTTAATTAGATGGCCAAGAATTTGATTCTCCTTATTACTGTGTGGCTGACCTCTAAATTTGTTATCGAGAAGAGAACATAGCTGCAGCAGAAGGCCATGAATTGAATTGAATGTAGAAGACTTTGCATGCCGAGGTAAATTTTCATTTCCCGTCTTAGCTGATACAGGAGGATCCAGTATATCAATAACATCATACTGTAGTCGGTCATTAGATACCAAACCAATCAGGGCCCTTGCTGCGAGGACATGGACCCGATAGTAACTCTAGGGAGCACATTTCTGAATAAAAGGGTAAAAGTAAAAAAAAAAAAGATTTAAAGGATCCTCACTTCCACAGCTTATAGGTGACGGCTTAAGCCTTGATAAAAGAATAATAGGGCACAACCTGGGGTGTATGTATGGCTTGCAATACGGGTGACTCCAAATTGCAAGAAACCCCATCATCCAGGATTATTAACTTTATACTGGCAACTCCCCTGAGCGCAAGCTCCTCCTTGAACGGTAAAATTATTTAAAATGTTTGAAAAGTAAATGATAATCATTTCTTTTACAAAAACTATGTCCCTTCTTTTATCTGAATGGAAGGTTTCATGAAAGACATATATTGTGCCCTCGGAGAAAAAATAAAGATGGGTGCCCCGATACTGCAATTTTGGAAACATAAATATTTTTCAGTATAGGATAGAAAAGTTATCTTCACTAAAGTTTGCATGTACACACATGGGACATGTGTAATTTTTTTTTAGATCATTTTGATATTAAGAACTTATTTCACCCATGAGTGGGTGTACTAATTTCACATCATTCCAAACGAAGCCTCAATTGCGTATAATTACTTGATTTCAAAGCATACAATTATCTATCACTAGGCATCAGCAGATACATAGACTGTGAGAAGGGGCAGAATGTGTGATCCCTCGCTCCGACAACCTAGGCCGTACATGAGTTGTTCCAACTATTTGTTTCTTATAAACCATGTCAAGGTTCTTCTTACTTTTAATCAACATT
This sequence comes from Lolium rigidum, assembly GCF_022539505.1. Lineage (NCBI taxonomy): Eukaryota > Viridiplantae > Streptophyta > Magnoliopsida > Poales > Poaceae > Lolium > Lolium rigidum. The sequence continues at coordinate 86,529,142 of NC_061514.1, read as the reverse complement.
CTGATCTACTTGCATTTTGTGGTGTTTATCCTGAGACTAAAATGGTTATTCCAGGTTACTTGCACTGATAAATGGAGATTGCACTCCATTTTATGGTCTTCTTTTGTAAATATTGTGCCAATATGCCATCTTCAAGTCAGGGTCATTCTTGAGAGTAATTATGTGAAGTTACAAAAGGTCGGTTCGGAAGAGTAGCCGAAGTGATAAAGGGTAGGACTTTCTGCAGCGGAAAATATGTTTATATCTATTTTTGGATAAGAGTGCACATGGTTAGTATTTCAGATATATACATTCACTAGCTACATTGATATCTCTGAAGTAGATGGAAATCCCAGATCAAACATGGGTGAAGGATCCCGATGTCATTGCTCTTGCAGATTTCATTAAATCAAATTTACCAACATCAAAATTATTCCTTTTATAGATGGTCCGACTTATGTAGATGTTGCTTTTGTTGTTCCTTCCTTGTTTATGTTGATCTTGGCATTGTCATTGAGTGTTTTGCTACTATAATATATTCCTTTTGTTTCCTTGGTTGTATATAAATGTTTCTACTTCATTTGTAATTTCGTTTGCTTTATTCTTAGATCATCTGATCGACTCATTTTCTGAAACTGAAGAACAGTTTTCACCTATTTTTTTTAGCAATGGTATATAAAGTGTACATCGGCACGAATTTCACAGGATCGTGCGCCAAGGCGCACATCTAAATCTAGTAGTAAGATGAATGACCAAGCTACACAGCTTCATGTAGACAGAGAGAGAGAGCGCATAAAATAGGTGTGAACTGATTAACAGTAGAAAGTAGAGCTGAAAATAAAGAGTGGGGACAAAGACATCAATTTATTTCCCTAAGTTTAATCGGTTGGATACAGCTCCACATCTTTGTTTGGACATGCTATGCAGACATGTACTAGACTCCTTGGACTTAAATTTTTTCTACGACAACACAAACTCTGCAAAGCTTGGCCCGCTCACAAATGGCAGATCTTGAGGTGATCCCAAAACCTTTACAAACTTGTAGTGACCACTCCACACCTTCCGGTGCTCGATGGTCGACACCTAACTGTCCAAGAGATGTCAAATCTCCAAGAGTACGTAACTGATGCCCGCCTCGCCTAGCACGCATGCACGTCGCGTGACTCGAGGTAGAGTTCGGTTTTGTGCATAACTAACTTCTTGCTCGGTGCACCGGCTAGGTGGTACGTGTCAACACATGTGTGCAGGCTTAATAAGCTAACGGTAGCATCTAATACCACAACAAAGGATGTAACTTGGGGCATTTCCAATAGACTACCGTATTTCAAACACAAAAAAGCGTCTGAAATGGTCCGTTTCCAGTGGCCCGCGGACATGCAAGAGGCCCATGTCTGATGGGGGTGGTTGTGTGCACAACGACAGCCTGCAAAAAATGGACGAAATAAAACTATAAAATTAATTTACAAATAGGGCCACACAAGGCCATATTACACTTACCAAAAGAAAGAAAAAGATTGGATAATAGTGGCGGATGCAGTATTGGCCGGCTAGGTTCTAGTCCTCGTCAATGACGATGAAGACATGTGGAGGTGTCCATGCATTAGCTGCCTACAGTAGAGGCGAGAGATGCCCTGGAGTAGCCGTGGTGGCGTGGCCTACACTTTGTGAGCTCCTCCTCCTTGGAGAGCTTGATGGCGCTCTAGTTGGCCTCCTCCTCGGTCAGCGGAGGTGCCTCCTCCATCGGCTTGTAGTCATCGTCCTCCGGCGGGTGCTCCTCCGTCAAGTCATGCTCGCATGGTGGCATCAACTGCGGAGGATCCATGTATTGCGTGAACACGCCACAGTACTGCGACCAATCGAGCCGCCCGCGCTCTGTGGTGGGGAATGCATATCCCACTCACTCCTCCTCCATCGCCGCTGATAACTGCAAGAACACATATAAGTTGTAGCTAGTTTTGAAATAAGACTTTCAAACCACGAGGAGCTACTGGGTAGGGTCTTAATGCCCCTTGCAACTTTCTACTAAAGATTACTTAATAATTGTTTTCTAATCTCAAAATATTTAAAGGGGGTGTTGTAAATGGTTGCAAATAAAGTAAATAAAGCAGTAAAAACGTTATAAGAAATTGGTTGAAACTTAATAAGACAAAGTGTTCTCAGAGATTATTGGATCCACCTCTAGCACTAGGATTCATGTTAATCAAGATAAAGTATGCTTTTAACAATATTGTGTGTGGGAGAGCTCCGTAATAAGATGCGCCCAGAAAGCCATTGGTCATCGCATCTCTAAATAACCACATCAGCTAGTCTTCTGCAAGCTACATATTGACTATTGCTATTAAGGGATTTACCCCATTGTTATCGATATGAGCTTTGTGAATCCCTCTTATCCCCCTTATTCATGCGTCAAAGGGTCGATACGGTAATGTCACTTCCCGCCGTTCACTTTAACAAACTTCAAAGGATAGTTCCCTCTCAAGATCATAATGCAAATATTACATGGTGCACAACACATAATATCAAGAGAGAGAGAGAACTAACACACATTAATACTTAAAATCATAAATCATCTTAGATTCATCTCATATTCATGCTAGGGTTTCTCCATCTCTCCAAGAACTAATAGGACTACTCACACATGGAGACAATAAAGAACATCATCATAATCTTATGGAAGGGATTAAAGGAATGGAACGAATTCGAATACAAATCCACAATACCAATCAAGATTACAACTATGGTTGGATGATGATGATGATGATGATGATGATGATGATGATGATGATGGTGGTGGTGGACCGGTTGATGATGATGAGGGGGATGATGCCTTGTCCTCCGAGGATCCACGTAGCAGCCCGGATCTTGTCTTCTTCAGAGTTCCTTCTTGAGATCAGATCTGGGGCGGTGTTTCTCTATTTCGCGGAGCTGTGTGTGTCTGATCTTGATACGCGCGAAGCACACGTCCGTTGGGAACCCCAAGTGGAAGGTATGATGCGTATAGAAGCAAGTTTCCCTCAGTATGAAACCAAGGTTATCGAACCAGTAGGAGCCAAGAAGCACGTGAAGGTTGTTGGTGGAGGAGTGTAGTGCGGCGCAACACCGGTGAAACCGGCGCCAACGTGGAACCTGCACAACACAATCAAAATACTTTGCCCCAACGTAACAGTGAGGTTGTCAATCTCACCGGCTTGCTGAAAACAAAGGATTAAACGTATCGAGTGGAAGATGGTGTTTGTTTTCAAAGAACAGTAAGAACAATGATTGCAGTAGAATGTATTCAGATGTAAATAATGGACCGGCGTCCACAGTTCACTAGTGGTGTCTCTCCAATAAGATAACTAACATGCTGGGTGAACAAATTACAGGTGGGCAATTGACAAATAAAGATTCAATACATATCAATGATGATTACTATGAGATTTAATTAGGGCATTACGACAAAGTACATAGACCGCTATCCAGCATGCATCTATGCCTAAATAATCCACCTTCGGGTTAGCATCCGCACCCCCTCCGGTATTAAGTTGTAAACAACAGATAATTGCATTAAGTATGGTGCGTAATGTAATCAACACAAATATCCTTAGACAAAGCATCTTTATCCCTAGTAGCAACAGCACATCCACAACCTTAGAACTTTCTGTCACTGTCCCAGATTAAATGGAGGCATGAACCCACTATCGAGCATAAATACTCCCTCTTGGAGTTACAAGTATCAACTTGGCCAGAGCCTCTACTAGCAACGGAGAGCATGCAAGAACATAAACAACACATATATGATAGATTGATAATCAACTTGACATAATATTCTAGATTCATCGGATCCCACCAAACACAACATGTAGCATTACAAATAGATGATCTTGATCATGTTAGGCAGCTCACAAGATCTAAACAATGATAGCACAAGCGGAGAATACAACCATCTAGCTACTGCTATGGACCCATAGTCCAAGGATGAACTACTCACGCATCAATCCGGAGGCGGGCATGATGATGTAGAGCCCTCCGGTGATGATTCCCCTCTCCGGCAGGGTGCCGGAGGCGATCTCTCGAATCCCCCGAGATGGGATTGGCGGCGGCGTCTCTGGAAGGTTTTCCGTATCGTGGCTCTCGGTACAGGGGGTTTCGCGACGAAGGCTTTAAGTAGGCGGAAGGGCGGAGTCGGAGGGGTCACGGGGGCCCCACACGCTAGGGCCGCACGGCCAGGGCCTGGGCCGCGCCGCCCTAGTGTGTCGGCGCCTCGTGGCCCCACTTCGTTTCTCCCTCGGTCTTCTAGAAGCTTCGTGGAAAAATAGGACCCTGGGCGTTGATTTCGTCCAATTCCGAGAATATTTCCTTTGTAGGATTTCTGAAACCAAAAACAGCAACTGGCACTTCGGCATCTTGTTAATAGGTTAGTGTCGGAAAATGTATAATAATGATGTAAAGTATGTATAAAACATTCAAGTATTGTCATAAAAGTAGCATGGAACATAATAAATTATAGATACGTTTGAGACGTATCAAGCATCCCCAAGCTTAGTTCCTACTCGCCCTCGAGTAGGTAAACGATAACACAAATAATTTACGAAGTGACATGCTACCAACATAACCTTGATCAACATTATTGTAAAGCATATGAGATGAATGGAGTGATCTGAAGCAAAAGATTGCTAACAAAAGATAATGACTAAACAAATGAATCATATAGCAAAACTTTTCATGAATAGTACTTTCAAGACAAGCATCAACAAGACTTGCATAAGAGCTAACTCATAAGCAATAAATTCTAAGTAGAATGCATTGAAGCAACACAAAGGATGATTAAGTTTCAGCAATTGCTTTCAACTTGTAACATGTATATCTCATGGATATTTGTCAACATAGAGTAATATAACAAGTGCAATAAGTAAACATGTAAGAATCAATGCACACGGTTAACACAAGTGTTTGCTTGCTAAGATAGAAAGAAGTGGGTAGGCTGACTCAACATAAAGTAAAAGAATGGCCCTTCGCGAGAGGAAGCATGGATTACTATTTTTGTGCTAGAGCTTTTGTTTTAAAAACATAGAAACAATTTTGTCAACGGTAGTAATAATTCATATGTGCTATGCATAATACTTCCTACAAGTTGCAAGTCTCATGCATAGAGTACTAATAGTGCTCGCACCTTGTCCTAATCAGCTCGGATAACACGGATTATCATTGCATGACACATGTTTCAACCAAGTGTCACAAAGGGGTACCTCTATGCCGCCTGTACAAAGGTCTAAGGAGAAAGCACGCATTGGATTTCTCGCTTTTGATTATTCTCAACTTAGACATCCATACCGGGACAACATAGACAACAGATAATGGACTCCTCTTTTAATGCTTAAGCATTCAACAACAGATAATATTCTCATAAGAGATTGAGGTTGTATGTCCAAACTAAAAACTTCCACCATGATACATGGCTTTGGTTAGCGGCCCAATGTTCTTCTCTAACATATGCATACTCAAACCATTTGATCATGAAATCGCACTTACTTCAGACAAGACGAACATGCATAGCGTCTCACATGATATCCAACAAAGGTAAAAAGTTGATGGCGTCCCCAGAAACATGGTTACCGCTCAACAAGCAACTTATAAGAACTAAGACACATAACTACATATTCATCACCACAATAGTTTTTAAGCTATTTGTCCCATGAGCTATATATTGCAAAGATAAAGGAATGAAATTTTAAAGGTAGCACTCAAGTAATTTACTTTGGAATGGAAGAAAAATACCACATAGTAGGTAGATATGGTGGACACAAATGGCATGGGTTTTGGCTCAAGGTGTTCGGATGCACGAGAAGCATTTCCTCTCAGTACAACGTTTGGGCTAGCAAGGTTGTTTGAAGCAAACACAAGTATGAACCGGTACAACAAAAACTTACACAAGAACATATTTCAAGCATTATAAGACTCTACACTGTCTTCCTTGTTGTTCAAACACTTTTACCAGAAAATATCTGGACTTAGAGAGACCAATCATGCAAACCAAATTTTAACAAGCTCTACGGTAGTTCTCCATTAATAGATTAAACTACGTGATGCAAGAGCTTAAACATGATCTATGAGAGCTCAAAACAATTGCCCAGTTATTCAAACCATATGCAGCATTTTCTGATTCCAACCAAATAGCAATCTAACGAAGCAATTTCAGCCTTCGCCATGAACATTAAAGCACAATTAAGAACACAAGTGTTCCATATGAAAAAGCGGAGCGTAATATCTCCAATTTAAGGATGGTGGGATCCAACTTTATTCAAACCAAAACAAAAATTAAAGCAAACAGATTCTCCAAGTAAAGAACATAAGATGTGATGGAATAAAAATATAGTTTCACTAGAAGTGACCTGATAAGTTGTCGATGAAGAAGGGGATGCCTTGGGCATCCCCAAGCTTAGATGTTTGAGTCTTCTTAAAATATGCAGGGATGAACCACCGGGGCATCCCCAAGCTTAGACCTTTCACTCTTCTTGATCATAGTATATCATCCTCTTCTCTTGAACCTTGAAAACTTCCTCCACACCAAACTTCAAGCAAACTCGTTAGAGGGTTAGTGCATAATCAAAAATTCATATATTCAGAGGTGACACAATCATTCTTAGCACTTCTGGACATTGCACAAAGCTTCTGAAAGTTAATGGAACAAAGAAACTCATTCAACATAGCAAAAGCGGCAATGCGAAATAAAAGGCAGAATTTGTCAAAACAGAACAGTCCGTAAAGACGAATTTTGCAGGGGCACTTAACTTGCTCAAACGAAAAAACTCAAAACTAATGAACGTTGCGTACATATCTGAGGATCACGCACGTAAATTTGCAGATTTTTCTGAGTTACCTACAGAGAGTTCTGCGCGAATTCGTGATAGACAGCAAATCTGTTTCTGCGCAGCAATCCAAATCTAGCATCAACTTTACCATAGAGACTTTACTTGGCACAAAAACATGATAAGGAGAGGTTGCTACAGTAGTAAACAACTTCCAAGACTCAACAATACAGTAATAAAATGAAACTTGGGTTATCTCCCAAGAAGTGCTTTTCTTTAACGCCTTTCAGCTAGGCGCAGAAAGTGAAAATCAAGTAACATCAAGAGATGAAGCATCAACATCATAATTTGTTCTAATAATAGAATCAAAAGGCAAATTCATTATATTTCTAGGGAAGTGTTCCATACCTTTCTTGAGAGGAAATTGATACTTAATATTACCTCCCTTCATATCAATAACAACACCAACAGTTCGAAGAAAAGGTCTCCCCAGGACAATAGGACAAGATGCATTGCATTCAATATCCAAGACAACAAAATCAACGGGGACAAGGTTATTGTTAACCGTAATGCGAACATTATCAATCCTCCCCAAAGGTTTCTTTTTAACATTATCGGCAAGATTAACATCCAAATAACAATTTTTCAATGGTGGCAAGTCAAGCATATCATAAATTTTCTTAGGCATAACAGAAATACTTGCACCAAGATCACATAAAGCATTACATTCAAAATCATTGAATTTCATCTTAATGATGGGCTCCCAACCATCTTCTAACTTCCTAGGAATAGAAGCTTCAAGTTTTAATTTCTCTTCCCTAGCTTTAATGAGAGCATTTGTAATATGTTTTGTAAAGGCTAAATTTATAGCACTAGCATTAGGACTACTAGCAAGTTTTTGTGAGAACTTTATAACTTCAGTAATATGACAATCATCAAAGTCTAAACCATTATGTTCTACAGCAATGGAATCATTGTCCCCAATATTTTGAAAAATTTCAGCAGTTTTATCACAAGCAGTTTCAGCAGTTTCAGGCAATTTTGCACGCTTTGCACTAGGAGTAGAAACATTGCCAACAGCAATTATTTTACCATTGATAGTAGGAGGTGTAGCAACATGTGTAGAATCAACATTACTAGTGGTGGTAATAGTCCATACTTTAGCTACATTATTCTCTTTAGCAAGTTTTTCTTTTTGTTCTCTATCCCATCTAGCATGCAATTCAGCCAACATTCTTATATTATCATTAATTTGAACTTGGATGGCATTTGTTTTAGCAAACCTAGCATCTTTAACTTCCTCGGGCATAACTTTCAGTTTTAAAAGATCAACATCAAGAGCAAGACTATCAACCTTAGAAGCAAGAACATCAATTTTACCAAGCTTTTCTTCCACGGTTTTATTAAAAGCAGTTTGTGTACTAATAAACTCTTTAAGCATGACTTCATGACCAGAGGGTACACTCTTATTATTGTTGTAAGAATTACCATAAGAATTACCATAACCACTACCATTATTAGAAGGATATGGCCTATAGTTGTTGTTACCATAATTATTCCTATAAGCATTGTTGTTGAAATTATTATTCTTAATGAAATTCACAACAACATTTTCTTCTTGAGCAACCAATGAAGCTAAAGGAAAATTATTAGGATCAATATGAGATCTACCATTTGCAAGTATAGACATAATAGCATCAATCTTATCACCCAAAGAAGAGGTTTCTTCAACAGAATTTACCTTCTTACCTTGAGGAGTTCTTTCAGTGTGCCATTCAGAGTAATTGATCATCATATCATCAAGAAGCTTAGTCGCGGCGCCTAAGGTGATGGACATAAAATTACCTCCAGCAGCTGAATCCAATAGGTTCCTCGAGGAAAAATTCAATCCTGCATAAAAGGTTTGGATGATCATCCAAGTAGTTAGTCCATGTGTTAGGGCAATTCTTTACCAAAGATTTCATTCTCTCCCATGCTTGAGCAACAGGTTCATTATCAAATTGTTTAAAATTCATAATGCTACTTCTCAAAGATATAATCTTAGCGGGAGGATAATATTTACTAATAAAAGCATCTTTACATTTAGTCCATGAATCAATACTATTCTTAGGCAAAGAAAGCAACCAATCTTTAGCTCTTCCTCTTAATGAGAAAGGAAACAATTTCAGTTTTATAATATCACCATCTATATCCTTATACTTTTGCATTTCACAAAGTTCAACAAAATTATTAAGATGGGCAGCAACATCATCAGTACTAACACCAGAAAATTGCTCTCTCATAACAAGATTTAGTAAAGCAGGTTTAATTTCATAGAATTCTGCTGTAGTAGCAGGTGGGGCAATAGGAGTACTTATAAAATCATTATTATTTGTGCTAGTGAAATCACACAACTTAGTATTTTCAGGAGTACCCATTATAGCAGTAATAAAAGTAAACTAAGCAAATAGAATAAAGTAAAGGCAAGTAACTAATTTTTTTGTGTTTTTGATATAGAACAAGTAAACAAGACAGAAAGTAAAGTAACTAATTTTTTGTGTTTTTAATATGAAGCAAACAAGACAGTAAATAAAATAAAGTAAAGCAAGACAAAAACAAAGTAAAGAGATTGGATGTGGACACTCCCCTTGCAGCGTGTCTTGATTTCCTCGGCAACGGCGCCAGAAATTTAGCTTGATACGCGTGAAGCACACGTCCGTTGGGAACCCCAAGTGGAAGGTATGATGCGTATAGAAGCAAGTTTCCCTCAGTATGAAACCAAGGTTATAAAACCAGTAGGATCCAAGAAGCACGTGAAGGTTGTTGGTGGAGGAGTGTAGTGCGGCGCAACACCAGTGAAACCGGCGCCAACGTGGAACCTGCACAACACAATCAAGATACTTTGCCCCAACGTAACAGTGAGGTTGTCAATCTCACCAGCTTGCTGAAAACAAAGGATTAAACGTATCGAGTGGAAGATGGTGTTTGTTTGCAAAGAACAGTAAGAACAATGATTGCAGTAGAATGTATTCAGATGTAAAGAATGGACCGGCGTCCACAGTTCACTAGTGGTGTCTCTCCAATAAGATAACTAACATGCTGGGTGAAAAAATTACAGGTTGGCAATTGACAAATAAAGATTCAATACATATCAATGATGATTACTATGAGATTTAATCAGGGCATTACGACAAAGTACATAGACCGCTATCCAGCATGCATCTATGCCTAAATAATCCACCTTCGGGTTAGCGTCCGCACCCCCTCCGGTATTAAGTTGTAAACAACGAGATAATTGCATTAAGTATGGTGCGTAATGTAATCAACACAAATATCCTTAGACAAAGCATCGATGTTTTATCCCTAGTAGCAACGGCACATCCACAACCTTAGAACTTTACATCCTTGTCCCAGATTAAATGGAGGCATGAACCCACTATCGAGCATAAATACTCCCTCTTGGAGTTACAAGTATCAACTTGGCCAGAGCCTCTACTAGCAACGGAGAGCATGCAAGAACATAAACAACACATATATGATAGATTGATAATCAACTTGACATAATATTCTAGATTCATCGGCTCCCACCAAACACAACATGTAGCATTACAAATAGATGATCTTGATCATGTTAGGCAGCTCACAAGATCTAAACAATGATAGCACAAGCGGAGAAGACAACCATCTAGCTACTGCTATGGACCCATAGTCCAAGGATGAACTACTCACGCATCAATCCGGAGGCGGGCATGATGATGTAGAGCCCTCCGGTGATGATTCCCCTCTCCGGCAGGGTGCCGGAGGCGATCTCCTGAATCCCCCGAGATGGGATTGGCGGCGGCGGCGTCTCTAGAAGGTTTTCCGTATCGTGGCTCTCGGTACAGGGGGTTTCGCGACGAAGGCTTAAGTAGGCGGAAGGGCGGAGTCGGAGGGGTCACGGGGGCCCCACACGCTAGGGCCGCGCGGCCAGGGCCTGGGCCACGCCGCCCTAGTGTGTCGACGCCTCGTGGCCTCACTTCGTTTCTCCCTCGTTCTTCTGGAAGCTTCGTGGAAAAATAGGACCCTGGGCGTTGATTTCGTCCAATTCCGAGAATATTTCCTTTGTAGGATTTCTGAAACCAAAAACAGCAGAAAACGAGCAAGCGGCACTTCGGCATCTTGTTAATAGGTTAGTGCCGGAAAATGTATAATAATGATGTAAAGTATGTATAAAACATTCAAGTATTGTCATAAAAGTAGCATGGAACATAAGAAATTATAGATACGTTTGAGACGTATCAAATCTCTGATCCGTCTGTAGGAGGTGAAAGTATTTGACGAGGCGGTGCTTCTGGAGGGTGGTACGGGCAGACGGTACGGGCAGGTGACATAGGCATCCCCAATGGGCCTGCCGAAGATGGTACCCGGGGTTTACTGGAGGCCCATAACCCGAAGAATAAGGGGATTCGGAAGCCCAAGATATCATTAAGGAAAGTTAGAGTAGTATTAGGAAAGAATACTTGTAATCTTGCGGGACGGGTTAGAAACCCTCCCGGACTCTGTAAACTTATGTATTACGAAACCCTCGGCTCCACCTCCTATATAAGGGGGAGTTGAGGGACAAAGAAAGGATCGAATCTATTGTCCACAGAACCCTAGTTTTCGTAATCAGCGAGTACTTTTCGGCTGAAACCTTCGAGATCTACTTGCCCTCTACTTCTAGCAAAACCCTAGTCTACAATGTGTAGGCATTGACAAATTAATCCTTTGTCAATTGGCGCCGTCTGTGGGAATTAGAGGTTGCAAGGAGCTGATCTCGATGGCACGTCCAGAATCGTCGACTTCGTCGGTGGCAAGCAATGCGATGGATCGAGGTAAACGGGAAAAAACTGATCTAGTCGATTTTATTCCTCACCCGCCCTCCCGTATGGATGCATGTGCCTATCTGGAGGATCCCATCGTCATGACGTTCGGAGAATTCCGATTTGGCGTCAACAAAGAAGGATCCTATCGTCTCGAAGTTCCGATCTCGTCGGAATTTTCAACGATCGATTCTGGCTTTTCATCGAGTGATGAGGAGTTCTCGTCGCCACGCTTCATCGACACCAAGGCAAGCGGAAAGATCGTCAAGATCTTCAGCGACACATCTTTCGAGTCGTCTGCGGACTCCTCTATAAGCAGCGATTCCGACAGCATCGACAGCTTCAACTTCATCGACAAATCTGTTGCCATCGGTAAGGTCTTAACCAATCTCTGCGATGGTGTCACCAATCCCGACAAAAATAAATACTCAAAATATCATCAAGTCTATGCAATCGAAGAGGCAAGCCGAGCAGAACCAGAGACGTCAGAGGCTTTCGACGATTTGGGAAACCCATACGTCGATCCCGCTGATCTCAGAAGAGGGCTAGGCACTAAATATGTCGGGCCTACACCTCGCGACAGAGTTCAACTCCCGCAAGCAGCGTGGGATAGAGCCGCAAGAGCCATGGATGGCACAGAACCAATGAACACAACTGCTACTGTACAAGAACTGCAAGCTTATCAATATAGACTTGCTCGTGTGAGTAGGGAGCTGGAAAAACAGACAGCATCCCTGAATAGAAGAAAAGAGGCAGCCTCCGCATCAAGCAGGCGTCGAGCAGAACTCAGTCGACAATCAGAAACTTCGGGAGATAGTCACAGAGAAGCTCGGAGGAGGGCAAGATCTCGACTACAAAATATACCTGAAGAAGAGAGGGGAAACATAATTCAAAATCTCGACATGTCCTTCATGTCGATTGATACAAGGGGAAACATCATCCCGAAAACGCCAGAAGCAGGATACATGGCAACGCAAGCTTACATCCTCGCGTCCAGACCACCCCCTGGGGACCCGAGAGAAGCATTGTTTAATATGGCAATGGCTGGAGTCGGAGTTATGGGAACAACGTTTGCAGCTACGCCTCCCGAAGAAAATCCTAGGCAAAATAGTCCACGACCCACCGCAGCGGTGCAAGATCCACCAAGAACAAGTGGAGCAAGAGACACAGCAGCTCAAGCAAGGGTGGATAGAGCGCGACAAGAAAGAAGAGAATGTCAGCATTCACCAGAAGTTGCCGACGAAGATATGTGTGGGCTCCCGTGCTTTACGAGACGAGTTCGAAAGACTCGCGTCCCGAAAGGATTTAAGTTACCCGAAAATTTCAAGAAATTTGACGGCCTGCAGGATCCCGAGGATTGGCTCGTTGATTATCTCGAGATGGTAAAACTAGTAGGAGGAACCAGAGCAACAGCCATGCAAAGTATCCAAGTTCACTTGAGTGGCGCCGCAAGATCTTGGATAAAGAAACTTCCCCAAGGTTCTATCGATAGCTGGGATAATTTTGAGGATATCTTCGTAAGGAATTTCCGGTCCACCTGCAAGAAACCTGTGTCATTGGAAGAGTTGAGGGCGTGTCGACAGAAACACGACGAGTCGATGAGAAAATATATACAGAGGTGGAACATTATTAAAAACTCGGCAGAAGATATATCTGACGAGAGAGCAATAGACGCGTTCGTGGCAGGAATTCAACGAGGAGATTTCGTCGAGGACTTAGGCAGAACCAATCCTAAGACAATATCAGCGTTGATGGAGATAGCAAACAAGTGGGCAGATGGAGAAGATGCGATATACAATAAGCGACATAGGTCTCCAGAAGAGGAACGCGGTCGAAATTTTCAAAATAGAAGGCGATTTTCTCGCCAGTTCTACAATAATGATGCTCCTGGCCACATATCGGCAGGTTTCCGAGGAAACTCTGGAGGAAATAATCGAGATGACTACCAAAGGAGTAATGAGCAACAAGGCGACAATAGAGGTGATTTCCGTGGCAACAGGCAAAATAGTGGACCAAGGTTTCAAAGACCTTATGTGTCTCCCGAGGAAATGATGAACGGACCGTGTCAGATGCATTTCTATCTCGACATCAATGGAAAGAGGCAGTCGGGACATCTCCAAAAAGACTGCCGCAATTTTCAGGCAATGTTGCGAGCCGCAGGAATTGCAAATGCCCAAGCAATGAACAGAAACCCTCAGGGGCCAAGAAGTGAGATCCACCTTCCACCTCCTCCCGCAATTACGGACGAAAATCGGCACCAGCTCAGAATAGCGGCAGCACCACACCCACCTCCATATGTTGACCCCAATTCCAATGGTGCGGTCTCGATGATTCAGAAAGCTAGGCCATCTAATAGGGCGCAAAAGGTAATCTCGCGGCAAGTGTTCATGGCAGAAAAGATGCCTCCACCAACAGTTGAGTACCTAAATTGGTCGGGGCAAGACATCGGTTTCACAATTGCGGATCACCCACAGCAAGTTCCTCGACCAGGACAATCAGCACTCATCTTACCCGCCGTAATTGCTGGTTTTGACGTGTCGAGAGTTTTTATAGATGGTGGCAGCAGTTTAAACCTTATGTATGCAGATACATTGAGGAAGATGAGTATATCCCTAGCAAACCTGAAACCAACTGATACACGTTTCCATGGGATCACACCAGAGAAGCCAAGTTACCCGCTGGGCAAGAACAATCTCGACGTTCAGTTTGGGACCCGAGAAAACTACAGGATAGAGAATCTGGAGTTTGAAGTTGTGGATTTCCCGTCGCAATATCACGCTCTGTTGGGTCGACCAGCATATGCCAGGTTTATGGCGGTACCTCATTATACGTATTTGTTGTGGAGGTTGCCTGGACCCAAGGGACCTATCACAATTAAGGGAAGCTTCGCGCTGTCTGATAAGTGCGACAAAGATTTTCATCGACTGTCAGAAACTTTCGGGATGCAAGCAGAATATATGGCGCCAAGGCTCACTGACTATGATGTGCTGCCAGATGCAGGAAGGTCATCCAAGGAACCAACCTTCAATACTGCCAAGGATTCAAAAGAGGTGCAGATCCACCCGACAGACCCAAAGAAAACAACATCCATTGCAACAAACATGGATGTCGCATAGGAAAGCGCGCTCGTCGAGTTCCTCCGTGAGCACTCTGGAAAATCTTCGCATGGTGTCCAGCTGACATGCCAGGAGTACCCAGGGAACTTGCCGAGCACCACCTCAACTTGGACCCCCTCGCGAGACCAATCAAACAACCTTTGCGGCGTTTTTCGGAACCAAACCGCAAAGCTATGCTATCGAGAAATAGATCGACTCAAAGATGCTGGTTTTATTAAAGAGATATCTACAGAAGCCACATGGGTAGCTAACCCAGTGATGGTGCCGAAGAAAAACACGAAAGTCCTTCGCATGTGCGTCGACTTTACGTGTCTCAATAAACACTGTCCTAAAGATCAATTCCCCCTCCCAAGGATCGATCAAATCATCGACTCCACGGCAGGATGTGAACGTCTTTCCTTCTTGGACGCATACTCTAGTTATAACCAGATCAGATTAAAAGAAGATGATGAAGCCAAGACAGCGTTCATAACACCTTACGGCGTGTTCTGCTACAAAACAATGCCATTTGGTTTGAAAAACGCGGGAGCGACATATCAGCGGATGATGCAGAAGTGCCTTGCAACACAGATTGGAAAAAATGTACAAGTCTACATTGACGATGTCGTGATAACATCAAAGAAGGGGACAACACTGATCGAAGATTTGAAGGAAACCTTCGACAACCTCGACAAGTTACGCCTCAAGCTGAACCCGACAAAGTGCTCTTTTGGCGTCCCCGCGGGAGAACTTCTCGGGTTCTTGGTATCGGCAAGAGGGATTGAAGCCAATCCCGAAAAAATACAGGCCATCGTAACTATGAGGAAGCCAACAAAGTTGAAAGAAATACAACAGCTGACGGGGCGAGTCGCAGCTTTAAGTAGATTCGTCGCCAGATTAGGAGAAAAAGCACTGCCGTTCTATGCATTAATCAAGCAAGGAGAGAAATTCCAATGGAACGAAGAAGCAGATCGAGCTTTCGAGAATCTCAAACGCACAATTTCGACACCACCAATCTTGGTGGCGCCTAAAGATAAAGAACCTCTCTTATTATACATTGCATCCACACCTCAGGTGGTCAGCACGGCTCTGGTAGTCGAAAGGGAGGAAGAAGGAAAACTCCATGGAGTACAGAGGCCAGTATATTTCATCAGCGAAGTACTGTCGCCTTCAAAACAGAGGTACCCGCAATACCAGAAGCTGGCGTATGGAGTATTTACAACAGCCAGAAAATTGCGGCACTATTTTTCGGCGCACCCGATAGTAGTGGTCAATGAGGCTCCCCTGTCAAATATACTAAACAACCCAGAAGCTACGGGTCGTGTCTCCCTTTGGGGAATCGAGCTTTCCCCTCGGGACATCACGTATGAAAAAATAAAAGCAAGAAAATCGCAAATCTTACCAGACTTCATCGCAGAGTGGATGGAGCTGCAAAATACAGGACCTCCAGATCTGTCGAGAACCTGGACTATGAACTTTGATGGGTCCAAAAGGTTGGAAGGTGCTGGAGCAGGCGTAATACTAATATCACCTGAAGGCGACAAATTGAAGTATGTTTTACGGATGACGTTCCCAAACGCGTCTAACAATGAAGCAGAATATGAAGCTCTGATACACGGGATGAAGATGGCGAAAGCTTGCGGTGCAACCCGATTAAAAATCTTTGGCGAATCACAATTGGTGGCACAACAGGTTATGAATCAATGTGATGCAGTCAACGAAAGTATGATAGCATACAAGGAGATGTATAACGAGCTAGAAAAGCTGTTCGATGGATGCGAGGTAAATCACATTAGCAGATTGAGCAATGATGAAGCCGACGTTCTTGCAAACATCGGGTCGCAACGTCTCGCGATTCCTCTAGGCGTGTTCTGGGAAGAAATAAGCGAGAGGTCAACAAAGCCAAGAAAACCAAAGAAGAAGGAGAAGGAAAACCCTCGGGTGTTACAGAAGAATCATTGGAAGAAGAAGAGGAACAGGAGCTAGTTATGATGGTGCAAATTCCATGGATGCAGGCGTACATATCATACATCCTAAGGAAAGCAATACCCGATGATCCAGTCGAAGCGAGGCGAGTAATTAGACGATCTAAAGCTTTCACTGTGATCAAAGGGGAGTTGTACAAACGAAGTATTTCAGGTGTGCTACAGAGGTGCGTCACACCCGAAGAGGGAAGGATAATCCTGAAAGATGTACACGAAGGAATATGTGGGCATCATGCAAGCAGTCGAGCTATTGCGGCCAAAGTCTTCAGGGCAGGATTCTATTGGTTAACAGCAATTGAGGACGTGAAGGAAATAGTGCGTACTTGCGACGCGTGCCAAAGATTCGCCGCAAAACCACACTCTCCGGCGGCAGAACTGATGCCAATCCCATTATCCTGGCCCTTTGCTCAATGGGGTCTCGATATGGTGGGAAAACTACACAAAGCTTCGCCAGGAGGATATGAGTATATGCTCGTTGCTGTCGACAAATTCACCTAGTGGATAGAAGCAAAGCCGATAAATTCACCGGACGGCGCGTCGGCAATCAAGTTTGTGAAAAGCATCGTCTTTCGGTTCGGAGTTCCTCACAGCATTGTCACAGACAATGGCAGTAATTTTACGTCCAAGGAGTTCAAAGCATATTGTGCGGAAGTGGGCATCAAATTGAGTTTCGCGTCTGTTGCACATCCATAGACCAACGGCCAAGTCGAGAAAGCCAACGGCATCATCTGCAATGGTATAAAGAAGCGCCTGTTGGGACCATTGGAAAAAGCTCGGCATACTTGGCCAGAGGAGCTGCCAAGCGTATTGTGGAGTATTCGAACAACACCAAATACCGCGACACAGGAGACGCTGTTTTTTATGGTCCATGGAGCTGAAGCAGTGTTGCCGATAGAAATAGAACACGATTCTCCAAGAGTTACAGAATATGATGAAGAAACTTCGCGAAGAGCTTTGGAGGATGATGTCGACGTACTCGATGAGGCTCGAGATGAAGTATTGTCACGAGTCGCCAAATACCAACAGGACCTGAAAAACTACCATAGTCGACGATTGCGACCAAGATCTTTTCAAGTTGGGGACTTGGTTTTACGACTTAGTCAAAAAAGTCATGAAAAACTCGAGTCACCGTGGCTTGGACCTTACATCGTCACAGAAGTAATCGAAGGAGGAGCATACAGAATCAAGGACAAGAAGACGGGGATTGCCGAGCCAAACCCTTGGAACGTGGCGCAGCTCAGGCGTTTCTACGCTTAGATGCCGAAATATAGTCTCCTCTGTAAACATACAATGTACTGAAACGCCCGCGAGTTTTTAGACGCACTCTTTTCCTTTTTCGGGGCACCGAGTGGGGCCGGAATAGGTTTTTAATGAGGCGGGCTCGCGGTGCTGCAATATAATAAAGATAGTGGAATTATATATCTTTTCGACAGGCTCGGGGGCTTCTACCCAGAAGATACAATATATATACACAATGTCGACAAATACAATTTACAACAAATTTTCGCCTTGGTACAAAATACCTCGCCAAACAAAAATACGTCGCCAAGCAGCGATCAAGATAAAGCTCGGAGTTTTCATACCCGCAAAAATAGTGCACAAAAATAATTTATCTTGCCTTGGGACAACCTCGCATTATAAATAATAAAAATATCGCCATCAAAACGCCCGGGGCTTGGCATTGAAAAACAGAAATATAGCGACTTTACAACATAAGTTATGTCCACTATACACAAGATACAATCTTTGGAGCAACAAACCTTCAGGGATTGCCCAGTATATTATCTATCGTCAGATGTTCATTGTTTATGGCGCGAGTGCTATGTTCAGCATAGCTGCCCTTCAAGAAGAATTCGGAGTCCATCCGAAGAAGTTCATCCATCATATCTTCGGCAACAGGAGTCACAACGTCGTCATATTTACTGAAGTTCTTCTTCCTCTTCGCCATCTTGGCCAAGCACTTTGGAACAATTTGACCCATGTCTAACTTGGGATAGCAGATTTTGATCATGATCATAGCAAACCTTGCGCCAGCAACTAATTGGGCCCGCATAAAGCCATGGATCCGAGGAGCGTCCCGAAATTTGTCCATCAAAGCAGGAAGAGTCTCTGGCATCTTATTGCGAGGGAACATGGTGCCATAGACCAGAGACAATGTCCTTGTACAAAAGTCGAGATAATCGCGAACCTGAAGCGCGCGATCCTGAAATCTGACGATCGGGCGAGTACGTTCAGGCGTGCCCCAAAAATTTGAACCATGATTCTGCGCAAGCCGAAGAAGTACATTGCAGCGAGCTTCGACACGTTCATCTTCGGTAGTAGCATCCAAGAAGGAACCTGTTTTGAAAAAATCAGCTGGCAACGAGGAGACAAGCAAAAAGAAAAATGAAAGCACGACAAAGATAGTGAAGCACACCTGCCATATCCAAGCTAGCATCTGTCAGCAGTTGAAGCATAAAATTCTCTCGAGACGTAGCTGCAGCAGCTTCAGCAACGGCGGAGTCCTTTTCAGCTATAGCATCTTGAGCTTGTTGGAGGGCAACCTTTTCTCTCTCGGAAGATTTCCGAGATTGTTCCATGAGCATAAGCGACTGTTTCTTCGTGGATTGCAGCTGTTGTCGAAGTTCTTCCAAATCCTGTGCTGAGTTTTTACTCAAAGAATCTTCAAACAATTCGACAGCGGCAGGTGTTTTCTTCGAACGAGAAGGAAAAACCTCGGAAGGACCAGGAGTCGAAGTATAGTTGTCAAAAATCAACTGAAAAAAAAATTTCAACATCAATCATTGAGCAAAGATAGATTTCCATTCATTCTTAGAGTATGTACATCACTATTACAAAAGAAAGGTCACTACTGGAGTATGCGAAGCAGTTGTCGCCAAAACTACTAAGGCGACAGCATCAAAAGATAGAACTAAAAAAAAGAGGACAGGGTGGTCTACTTGACCTCCGGCTTGGATGCGCTTGGAGCAGGCGCAGGTTTAACACCAAGGAAAGAAAGGATCGGTCTTGCAGAAGGCTTGGCAGCTCTAATTAGAGATTGCCATTTCTTCGTCTCCATCTCCCCTATGTCGCCAACCTTAGCCCAGTCGATGTTTTGCTGACTATTAGCAATCAGCGCGACGGTGCCCTCTACGCCAATCTTCAGACCTTCTTCGCGAAGTTTTAGCCCGAGATCTTCAGGTTCGTTGAAGGCTTTCGCGAGCTCAACAAAAGTATTGGGGACCTCTTTCTTCGGAAAGAAGTAGGGGAAAAGCTTCAACAGGCTAGCTTCAGCGTTTTCAAGGCCGTCGCGCGCTTCATCCCCATGAATCTCAACAAGGGATAGCGCATCGAGAAGCTCGTCGCCTTCAGGACCCTCAACTTCATACTCTTGATGAGTTCTCCCTACAAATAAACAAAGAGTCGCATGTAAATAAAGAATGAAGGGAAAACATGAAGTAACCCAAAGAAATGCAAGGGATTCAAGAACTTACTAACAAAACGTCGAGTCTGCGACTCCAAGCGAGCAAGAATTTCTGCCTCTCGAGCTGATTGCTGAGATATATTATTGCTCAAGGAAGTTTCTGCAGCATGAAGCCTCTTTCGAAGATCTTCAATGGTGGCAGCATCTTTCTCAGCTTTCTTGCGAGCTTCTTCGTTCTGCTCCACCTTGGCAGCAAGAGCGTCAGCACGCTTGTTGGCTTGCGCAAGATCTCCTGGTAAAATACATGACAGTTACATATTATGATACAATCATGGTGCACATGCAACAGAGGAAAAGAAAGTAGTACCTTCCAGCTTCTTGGAATAGTCACGGTACCCGACGAATTGGGTACCAAGGCGAATAAACTCCTTCATTAGAGGCTGAAGAAACGACCAAGGAAGAAAAAGAAGTCAATATAGTCAATATAAATTCGACAATACTTAGCAAAAAACAAAGAGAAGATAGAAGCACTGAAAGGTACGGAACTTACATCATCCAATGAAGGCGTCGAGGAGCCACCAGGGAATTGGATAGGTTCCTTGGATGGCTCGATCCTTGCTCTCTTTGAAGGAGAGGCTCGGGGGCTCTCAACTGGCGGCGGTTGCACGACGTCCTGTTGAGGAGGATAAGTTTCATCCCCATCATGCTGAGCTTCCGACACAATTAAAGTACGCGACGTACTCGTTTGTGCAGCAGCATCAACATTTTGTTCTTCTTCCTCGTCACCACTACAATAAAATTGCGACAATATAAGAAGCAAGATATACAAGAAACGTCCAAAAAGGAAAAGTATTGAGTAAGGAGTAACTTACGAGCTGACGAGGGCATCAGTATACGGATTAAAAGCTGCCTTCTTGTATGAAGGTTCAGCTTCTTCGGCTTTGGAAGTGCCGGAATCTTTAACTTCATCTCTTTTCCTCTTCATGCTTGGAGAAGCGTGAGGAAGAGAATGTGTCGAGGCAGTGGCGTCTGACTCAGCGGAAACCGCGGATTTGTGAGAACCCGCGATTTCAGTGGTAGGGCGCGAGTGGCTTTCGTTGTCATCATCGACAACGGAACGGTCTTCAACTTCCCCACCCTCAGGAAGAGGAGGAAGCGAAGCAAGGACGAGGTGGTCCTGAGAAAAAGAAAGAGTGTAGATAAAAAGGCGATTGACAAAATAGTAGTCGACAAAATAATAAAACTCGAGGAGGCAATACAGTTATTAAAAGGCAATTACCTTGGGAAGGGGATTGGCGCTACTATATGGCGCAACACGGCAAGAAGTTGGAATTGAATCCTTCTTGTTGAGCGATGAGATTTTGCGGATAAGCTTTTCAAAATCCTTCAAAGGAAGATCTTTTGAGAGCCTATCGACATCTTTTTCACCAGCGTACTTCCAGAAGGGATTTTTGCGAGCCTGGAGAGGCTGCACTCTAGTCCTAAGGAAATAGGCGGTAATTTCAATACCCAAAAGTTCTTTGCCGCGGGTGTTCTGTAGCTCGTGGATACGAGTCATCAGCGCCTCTGTCGCTAATTTCTCAGCCTCGGTAGCTTCAGCATCCCAGGAACGGCGGCGAAGGATTTTAGCTTCTCCGTCAAAAGGGGCGATGTTTTCTTCCACTGGATTGGAGCTTTCCTCGTGGATGTACAGCCACTTCTTCCGCCAACCTTGGACGGAGTCGGGAAATTTGACGTCGAAATAATCGACATCAGAACGAACACAGATAACAACGCCGCCAATGTTGTAGGCGACGTTGTGAGAGCCATTACGGCGGATGCAAAAGATGCGTTTCCACAGAGCCCAATTGGGTTGGACCCCGAGAAAGCACTCACACAGTGTGATAAAAATCGAGATATCGAGGATGGAATTGGGCGTCAGATGATGCAACTGAAGCCCATAGACAAACAGGAGACCACGGAGAAATTCGTGGATTGGGGGAGAAAGTCCTCGGATGAGGTGGTCAACGAAACTAACCTGATAGTCGATTGGAGGTTTCGGGTAGCTCTCCTCCTTGGGGAACTGGAGCGTGTCCTCCTTCTTGTTGAATCCCATCTTCTTCAGCATGTTGATGTCTTGGCCAGAGATCTTGGATCTCTCCCACTCGGCGCTTCCCAGATATGTTGTTGCCATCTTCGACTCCGGCGTGCTGTGTCTAGTCAAACGGGCGCGAGGCGGCATCAATGGACTTAGCGGAGAAGGGAGAGAGAGTGGTGGAGCGCTTGAAGTAATGGGAGCAAGGGAGGAATTGCAGAGGAGAAGCAGAGATGCGGCGCGAGCGAAAGTGATGAAGGAGGAAGACGATGGCTTTATATAGTGGCGTGGCAAAACGACGCAACCGTCGGATGGAGAAGTTATGATGCAGATGGCAAACACGTGGACAAGGGGTAAAAATGGAATTTTACTAGGAAGTGAACAGACAGGAGATACAGTATAAGTGCCAGAAAAAGCGGAGGACGTGTGTCCCCCACTTGCACGACGTGTCCATCGGTTGAAGAATATGGACCCACGAGGCAGTGAAAGGAGCGGTTTTCGCATGTTTCCAGTATAGAAATCGTGGCTATCATCAGCAATGACGTCACTGAGGTAAAAGAAAAACTCGAATCTGACGCCTGGTGAAAATATCGACAACACAAGATTATTTCGAGAGCCTTTGATCAAATACAAGTTTTTGCCCAAATGCTCGGGGGCTACTTTCGAAAAAGAGAAAACTTCGAGAATTATAAAGATAAAAATGGCGAGAGCCTATGACCAAATGCAAGCATTTGTTCATAGCCTCGGGGGCTACTCCCATCGGGAGCGCTGGTCGCGCACCCGATAGATATATAAAATCTCGAGAAAGATTATCAATATAGTGGCAGAAGATATTAATCTGTGGAGCCTACACCCAAGCACAAGTTCTTATCTGTAGCCTCGGGGGCTACTCCCATCGGGAACGCTGTTCGCGTGCCCGATGAAATTATACAAAAATATAGAGAAAGAAAAAGAAGTGAGTATATTTCGAGTTATACAAATAACTCTACATATACTCCCATCGGGAAGGTAAAATAAGTCATCAAATATGACTCGATAAAATGTGCTATTCCAACAGCCGAAAAGCACTCCGCAATATATTCTCAGAGCGCTAAAAGTCGCGAATAATCTCTGAATTCCGCAAAACTTTGCAAAGGTAAGACCACAGATCCGTTCTGAGCGGCGTGGCACCGTCTCTGACGGCGGTTTGCTACTTTTTTCCGTATCAACAGATACGAAGAAAAATCCTAACGGACGCGTTAGGTACCCAATAAAATATGACTGGGACTCGACAGAATGGTAAGACCTTAAGCGACACTCGTCGAAGTTTACACCAGTATCCCGAGATCATGTCCAGGGACGTGATCTTGAAGAAGGTTTTTGCGGATTGCCACTAGAGCAGTTAACTAGTACCTGATCCGTCAGATGAACTAGCCCCAATTACCGTTATCCCTGTACAACATAGAACTGCATATTTAAAAAAGATATGTGATAAATTCGGCAAATGGAACGAATATAAATCTCGAGATTTTCCCTGATTCTGCGATTCAAGCAAAATCTCGGGGGCTACTGACATAGGCATCCCCAATGGGCCTGCCGAAGATGGTACCCGGGGTTTACTGGAGGCCCATAACCCGAAGAATAAGGGGATTCGGAAGCCCAAGATATCATTAAGGAAAGTTAGAGTAGTATTAGGAAATAATACTTGTAATCTTGCGGGACGGGTTAGAAACCCTCCCGGACTCTGTAAACTTATGTATTACGAAACCCTCGGCTCCACCTCCTATATAAGGGGGAGTTGAGGGACAAAGAAAGGATCGAATCTATTGTCCACAGAACCCTAGTTTTCATAATCAGCGAGTACTTTTCGGCTGAAACCTTCGAGATCTACTTGCCCTCTACTTCTAGCAAAACCCTAGTCTACAATGTGTAGGCATTGAAAAATTAATCCTTTGTCAATTGGCGCCGTCTGTGGGAATTAGAGGTTGCAAGGAGCTGATCTCGATGGAACGTCCAGAATCGTCGACTTCGTCGGTGGCAAGCAATGCGATGGATCGAGGTAAACGGGAAAAAACTGATCTAGTCGATTTTATTCC
This sequence comes from Lolium rigidum, assembly GCF_022539505.1. NCBI lineage: Eukaryota > Viridiplantae > Streptophyta > Magnoliopsida > Poales > Poaceae > Lolium > Lolium rigidum. Next base: position 86,504,923 of record NC_061514.1, on the reverse strand, counting down.
TCACCCGCCCTCCCGTATGGATGCATGTGCCTATCTGGAGGAGCCCATCGTCATGACGTTCGAAGAATTCCGATTTGGCGTCAACAAAGAAGGATCCTATCGTCTCGAAGTTCCGATCTCGTCGGAATTTTCAGCGATCGATTCTGATGTAAAGTATGTATAAAACATTCAAGTATTGTCATAAAAGTAGCATGGAACATAAGAAATTATAGATACGTTTGAGACGTATCAGATCTCTGATCCGTCTGCAGGAGGTGAAAGTATTTGACGAGGCGGTGCTTCTGGAGGGTGGTACGGGCAGACGGTACGGGCAGGCCTTGCCCGTACCGATGTCCGTTAAAGCTACTAGAAGTTGTCCTCGCATTTTCCTTTCTCCTAGGGGCATAATTAAGTGCGAAAATGATTTCTATCACGTCAAAATGCCAGAAAATGACAGTTTTCATTGATACTTCATCATTGACTTATTAGTTCAAGATCATGTGTAGACAAGCATAAAAGGGCGCGGTAGCGCGGTGATAACTTGATAAAATTACAATGTAAAAACATGCTAAAAATGCACTCATCAGCCGGCGGTGCTCCGACTCCTCCTTCACCGCTGATATCTGCTCCGGCTCCGTCAGCTCCTTGTACCGCTCGTATTCATTGTCGAGGCCCTCTAGGTGGGCCTCAATGAATTGACGCCGAGCTCCATGCAAATACATGGTTAGTAGAAATACAAATACTAGAGGAAGTAGAAGCTCCATTGTTAGAAAAAACAAGGCAAAGCAAGTAATCAAACACAAGGTGTATCAACATTTTGACTAGATGCATTACTAGGACTAGCACAAGGCAATATAGCATTTTGAGTAGAAGTAGTGCTAATGTCCACATGAGGCTCACAAGATGTTACCTTACTGATATTTGCCTCATGAGCTAACTTTAGCCCATCATAGGAGATTAGAAGATCATCATGAGAGCCCGAGAGTTTCCCATGCCTGTCTTCCATCCTATAATTGCTAGCTAGCAACTCAAGTTGATCCCTTACCTCAACATTCTCCTTTAATGTAGATGCTTCACAAGAAGGAGATTTAGTAGCACAAGCATCATAATTAGATTTTTCATTTTCAAGCTCATAAGATTCAACCTTGTGCGTGAGGATAACAGTAGTATGATTCTCATCGGCAAGCTCTTGCTTAAGGAGATTGAATCCCATCCTCCCATTTTCAACATGGGACTCGAACTGCTCTATGGTTTCCTTGTATTTATTCATGGTTTCCATAGTGTTCGAGACTAGCATGAGCTTCTTTACTACCACAAAGAGAAGCATACACAAGTCCCATCTCATGCAACAAAATATTATATTCTTCATCATTATCATTATTATCATCATCACTCACATCATTAGAGGATGTGTTAGGAGTCAAAGTAGGAGATACCTTTGATCCATTTGACATAAGGAACATGTGTGCACCGAAGGATGAAGATGAGGATATTCTTGAATCTCCATTCATGATCATGTGTTGCTCCATAAAGTGTTCGGTTTCCTCTATATTGTTAGAAAACAAAGAACTAGAGGAAATAGAGGCATTTTGGTTATGGCAACAAGACAAAGAAAGCATATCATCATGAGATCTATGTGAGAAATTTACACATGGTTATGGCAACAAGACAAAGAAAGCATATCATCATGAGCAATTTGGTGCTAGATGTGTTTAGGTCCAAAGATGAAACATTGCAATGTGATTGAGAAGAAGGATCACAAATAGTGAGCACAATATCAACATTACAATTTTCATCACCACTCACCATATCATTACCTTGTGTCTTACAACACGTTGGTGAAGTGGATGAATATGATAAATCATCACGGCCAGAGGTGGAAGCAACTTAGAGCTCTTCACGATATGAAGGAGAAGAGAGCTCCATGGAAGAAAACTACCTTCATGAGAAGTGGGCACACCATAAAAAATTCAAGCTTGATCCACATCTCATGAGAGGACTTGAATTTCCCAAGTATCACTAACATCAAATGAACCTTTGGGAACAAAGAGGATGCAAACCCATTAGATACTTGAGCTTCAAGATGTAAATTTTTCTCTTCCTCTAAAGATTGATTTTGAGGATCCACCGGAAGAGAAAAACCTACATCTAGAAATCTCTCTATATTTGGACACAAGGTCCGAAGATGAAAAAGCATGCGATTTCTCCACAAAGGATGATTATTTGTGCCATCAAAAATAAATGTGTCATTGTGTACTATACTACTAGCCGAAAACTTTACTCTTAAGGCGGTGAATCCTAAAACAAGGAGAGACCTTGCTCTGATACCAATTGAAAGGACGAGATGTCGCCTAGAGGGGGGGGGGGGTGAATAGGCGTTTTAAAAACTATTAATGATTTGGCTTGTTAGAATGCGGAATTAAACTAATGTTTATTTTACAAGCACAAAACGTAAATATGCTAGGCTCAACTAATTGCAACAACAACAACTTAGATAAGCAAGATAGACACAAGATATATATATATATATCATAAGAGATAGCAAGATATAAGTACTTCAAGCACGATGACTATCACAAGAAAAGTATACTCGGGTATAGAGATAACCGAAGCGCATGGAGACGAATGTGTATTCCCATGTTCCCCCACACAAGGGGAGGTATGTCACGTTGGAGAGATGCGGGCTACCACAAAGGTCTCCCGAACGCCACGAAGGCCCACCTTCTTCTCCAAGCCAATACCATGAAGGGCAAAGGTCTTTCCCTTCTGGCTATCTTTTCCTCCACTTCGGAGATGGCAAGCTCCATAACCACTTCACAAGATCCACGAAGGAGAAGCCCATGCCTCTTAACAATCTTCCACAAAGAGGTCACCGGAGCACCAACCGCGAAGCCAACTAGGAGGTAACCCCTCCAAGTGTAACAAGCTCACGGTATCTCACTCGAACTAATCATAATGGAGAACTCAACACTTATGCAAGGATGCAAAAGTAAGAACACCAAAGGTGGTCAAATCCTTCACACTCCAATTCCACAAAGGAGGAAATCAACAAATGACTCCAAGATCTAGATCCCAAAACTTTCCCTCACTTAGAAGAGGAATTGATTGGTGGAGATTGTAGATCTAGATCTCCTCTTTCAAATCCCTCAAGAAGATGCAAGAATCATGTGAGGAATAGAGAGGAAGCAAGTTTTAAGGTTCGACAAATGGAGTAGGAGAGAGAGCAAATAGAATGGTTGATCTTACCTCCTCAAGCAGGAAGAAGGGATATATATAGTCTAAGAAGAAAACTAGCCGTTTGAGGGAAAAGTACGTCGGGCAACTCGGCAGCCAGCTCGGTAGGGCCAGGCCAGGGGCCGGGCTACCCGGTAGCACCACCCGGTAGCCGGGATATATGTCGGGCTACCCGGTAGCAGCACACTGCAGGCCGGGCTCTATGATGGGTTGCTATACTTTGCTCAAAAGACATGTTTTCTCCGAGAACTAAAAACTCATCTCACGATGTTCCCGAAGTCCGATTGAGATGAAACCAATTTTGTTGGAAATATAACAACGAATAGAACCCCAGCAAAATCAACTAAATATTGAGACTCCTCACATAATATTTTTAGATGATTTTATAGAGGGAGCCTCTCAACGTCAAGAAATGGTAAAGACGTCCAAACTCGAAAACACAATAGAAGATGCATACGGATTCCGTTTTCGATGAACTTGGCCTTGTTGAAAAGCTAGAAACAAGCCCAAGAACCTCACACAGAGAAACACCAAGAAGCAACAACAATAGATATGCAAAGGATGCAAAGAATTGAGCTCCCAAAGAAGATGTGATAAAGTTACTCAACCGAAAGCCCCTCTTGATAGTGCGTCTATCTATCCTATAAACCGATCTCCCAATAACCACCTTGAGACCGGTAAAAGGAAAAGCTAGCAAGGACATACCTTTTCCTTGCGCATCTCGCTTGATCTTGATGAAAACGCTTGAAGTTCCCTCAAGTCGGAATGCCTCACTTGGTTATTGTTGCTTCGTGAAGACTCACAATTGCTCCCCCATACACACCACTATGGGAAAGGTCCATTGAAGCTCATCTTCACAAGTCCATCATCACAAAATTTACGGCAAGCTTCAAGCTTGATCTTCTCGATATGCAAATCTTGAACTTGCCCTTAACAACCTCAATGACATCCATACTTGATGCCATCCTCACATGGGTTATATGAGATAATACTCTTGATGCATGCCCATGACAAGATACATAACCCACATAGATAACACAAATGCACATATATAGTGGGTTAGCTCATGAAGCATAATTGACAAGGTTTACCGTACCACAAGATCACATGATCCAAACACTACAAAGGAAAACAATTTTTTTGACAAATCACTTTCGTCATATTAAGGCCAATTTTCGTCAACGATTACTTCGCGGTGACAAAATTTGATCGTCATGGGGTTCGTCAAGGAAGCTCCGTCATAAAATATCGGGGGTGACGGTATGCATTTTTTCATCAACGTCAAATTTTTGATGGTGACGACCTGCAAATTCGTCAACATCAAAGGTTCATTGTTGACAGACAGGTTTGTCACAAAAAATTGCAACTTTCGTCAATATCTAAATCTTGGGAAGTTTCTGATTGGTCCAAAAAAGCATACGTGGCCTCACATGTGGGTCCCATTTGGCTTCGACAACATGGGTCCGACGGCGCCGACATGGATATCCTGTCATGTGGGACCGGCATGGTGCTGACTGGTGGGACCCACAAAATATTATGACAAGCTGGACCCACAATATTCGACCGGTGGGATCCACAAAATTCGGACAAGTGGGACCAGGTTGTTGCCGACATATGGGTCCCAATAATGCTGGTCGGTGGGACCCACAAATTCGACAAGTGGGACCGGAAATTGGTGCCACGTGGTTTCATTTAATAGTGACGTTGTGACATTTTCCGTCACCTTTTGAATTTGACAAAATTTGAAAGCATTTGAATTATTTGCGAAATTTGGGAAACAAAAAAACTGGCGAAATATCAAAAAATAGACAATAAATATCATACATAAATGGTGGCACAAGAAGTATATATGTCTCTCACAGACCGAAAGATTCATAAGAAAATTACAATTGGAACACAAAGAAATTAAAAGACCTATGATTAATAATGTTGTAGGACGGTGGTGAAATAGATTAGTTGCCCTGGGATTGAGACATGGATGGTGGTCGGGATGTCCTCAAGAGCAAATTAAGCACGGCATCCATTTCTCGTCGACCTCTTTTCATAAGCCGAGTCTTTTCTTCTTGGGCTTTCTTCACAGCTTCAAGTTCTTCCTCCTGCTTCTTCCTGATCTCTTCAAATTTTTGATCTTGTTCTTGCAGTCTTGCCTGCATCTCACTGTGGTACGTTTCAGCTGCCTGTATGGAGTTCTGCTCTTGATCTGCCAGTCTTTGTTGTAGCTCTCGGATGCGTGTAGCTGAGACAGAAGACTTCCTGGAACTTGTTGCGACGCCCAATCTTGGTAGGAATGTCTTGTTGCGAGGTGGTGGATGGGCTTTTCTCGCTCGGAACTAGGCTGAACAATTTGCAAATCAGTCAAATCAGGTTCATCTTCATTGCGTGGCGCCGCTTTTTTGCCACCATTTTATCCTCGCATAAAGATTACAATCATTGCATGGACAACATACAAAACTGGATTATATTATATTGTGCTAATAAGAAATATTTCTTACATATGCACTTTTTGCTTCAGACACTCATAATGTTATCCTTGTTAGTGTGTGTGATTCTAAAAAAATCAATTGGAGAGGTTTCTTCTTCCTCGTCGCTTAGCCTTCGCTTGAAAAAATGTAGAATGCACATTACCATTGTACACTGTGTATGATAGAAGTATGAACTCGTATTGGGAAATTCAGAACACTTACTAGATGTTCTCGATGAGCAACATAGCTTCGAGATCCAGTGGTATGGAACTGTTTCACAGCTTCTCTGTTCTTTCCATTTATTACACATGACCCCTATGTTCGAGTACATGCATTTTATTTATCCGGATCAGAGAAATGTAAGAATTCAGTAGGCTGTTATTGAAAGGAATAACGTTTATGTACCTGGTACTTCTCATCAAACCATCTTTTCACCGAGTTCTTTCCAGACTTTTCTCTTCTACATGACTCGGCTTCTTGAGATATTCTTGCTCCAGTGTGAGATTTTTAATTTTCGGCCAATACTCCTTTTTAATCCTATATCGGAATCGCCGAATACTAACTTGCAAGCATATCGGTGCACACATCTTGAGCCACCTCATCATTTTTGTCCATACTAAACTTTCCCTGCAAAATAGTGATGCATTAATCGGTAGATTCTTAGATAGTTGATCATGTAGCATACTAATTAGGTTAAACCAAGATTGTACAGGACTCACCGCTACTGTACTTATAGCATGAGGAATGACATGTCTGAGAGTTTCATCTTTCTTGTACTGTGTCCAGTGTGTTGCAAGCGGCATTTTTTCACGGATGTGAATACCAACCTCATTGCTCAGCTTTGCTGATTGGACATAATCCTTGGGTCTCCTGACACCAGCAGTGAATTCAATTGGCATCTTATTGCCACCATGTCTTCTTGTGTACTCATGTAGTCCATGGCCCATGGTACGTCTGCGTCCACCTCTCTTTCTCTTACTACCGCCAGATGTTGTCAATGTCTCTGGAATAAGAGATATGAAATGATTCTCTTTTATATGAAAATATGCGGTACAGTGTTTAGTTTTTACAAACTTTCATACCTTGCTGCCCCCGTGGTTCACCCCTGCATATTTTAAGAAGACTCAAGCGTCTAAGCTTGGGGATGCCCAAGGCATCCCCTTCTTCATCGACAACATCATCAGGTTCCTCCCCTGAAACTATATTTTTATTCGGTCACATCTTGTGTTCTTTACTTGGAGCGTCGGTTTGTTTTTGTTTTTGTTTTGTTTGAATAAAATGGATCCTAGCATTCACTTTGTGGGAGAGAGACACGCTCCGCTGTTGCATATGGACACATGTGTCCTTAGGCTTTACTCATAATGTTCAAGGCGAAGTTTCCTCTTCGTTAAATTGTTAAATGGTTGGAAATGGAAAATGCTACATGTAGTAACTCTAAAATGTCTTGGATAATGTGATACTTGGCAATTGTTGTGCTCATGTTTAAGCTCTTGCATCATATGCTTTGCACCCATTAATGAAGAAATACATAGAGCTTGCTAAAATTTGATTTGCATATTTGGTCTCTCTAAGGTCTAGATAATATCTAGTATTGAGTTTTGAACAACAAGGAAGACGGTGTAGAGTCTTATAATTTTTACAATATGTCTTTTATGTGAGTTTTGCTGCACTTGTTCATCCTTGAGTTTGCTTCAAATAACCTTGCTAGCCTAAACCTTGTATCGAGAGGGAATACTTCTCATGCATCCTAAATCCTTTAGCCAACTACTATGCCATTTATGTCCACCATACCTACCTACTACATGGTATTTCTCCGCCATTCCAAAGTAAATTGCTTGAGTGCTACCTTTAAAATTCCATCATTCACCTTTGCAATATATAGCTCATGGGACAAAATAGCCTTAAAAACTATCGTAGTACTGAATATGTACTTATGCACTTTATCTTTTATTAAGTTGCTTGTTGTGCGATAACCATGCTTCTGGGGAACGCCATCAACTATTGTTGAATATCATGTGAGTTGCTATGCATGTCCGTCTTGTCTGAAGGATCTATCATTTTAGTGGTTGGAGCATGCAAAATTGTTAGAGAAGAACATTGGGCCGCTAACTAAAGCCATGAACCATGGTTGAAGTTTCAGTTTTGGACATATATCCTCAATCTCATATGAGAACAATAATCATTGCTACATGCTTATGCATTTAAGAGGAGTCCATTATCTTTTGTCCATGTTGTCCCGGTATGGATGTCTAAGTTGAGAATAATCAAAAGCGAGAAATCCAAAATGTGAGCATTCTCCTTAGACCTTTGTACAGGCGGCATGGAGGTACCCCTTTGTGACACTTGGTTGACACATGGCATGCAAAGATCCGGTAGTCCAAGCTAAGTAGGACAAGGTGCGGACACTATTAGTATACTATGCATGAGGCTTGCAACTTGTAAGATATAATTTACATAACTCATATGCTTTATTACTACCGTTGACAAAATTGTTTCATGTTTTCAAAATAAAAGCTCTAGCACAAATACAGCAATCGATGCTTTCCTCTTTGAAGGACCATTCTTTTACTTTTATTGTTGAGTCAGTTTACCTATCTCCCTCCACCTTAAGAAGCAAACACTTGTGTGAACTGTGCATTGATTCCTACATACTTGCATATTGCACTTGTTATATTACTTTATGTTGACAATATCCATGAGATATACATGTTATAAGTTGAAAGCAACCGCTGAAACTTAATCTTCCTTTGTGTTGCTTCAATACCTCTACTTTGATTTATTGCTTTATGAGTTAACTCTTATGCAAGACTTATTGATGCTTGTCTTGAAGTACTATTCATGAAAAGTCTTTGCTTTATGATTCACTTGTTTACTCATGTCATTACCATTGTTTTGATCGCTGCATTCATTACATATGTTTACAAATAGTATGATCAAGATTATGATGGCATGTCACTTCAGAAATTATCTTTGTTATCGTTTTACCCGCTCGGGACGAGCGAAACTAAGCTTGGGGATGCTGATACGTCTCCAACGTATCGATAATTTCTTATGTTCCATGCTACTTTATTGATGATACCTACATGTTTTATGCACACTTTATGTCATATTTATGCATTTTCTCGGAACTAACCTATTAACAAGATGCCGAAGAGCCGCTTGTTGTTTTCTGCTGTTTTTGGTTTCGAAATCCTAGTAAGGAAATATTCTCGGAATTGGACGAAACTTTCGCCCGGGGTCCTATTTTTG
>NC_061514.1:86448770-86495899 GCF_022539505.1 Lolium rigidum | reverse complement strand
ACTAAAAATTGGTTAGCACCTATTCACCCCCCCTCTAGGTGCGGCATACGATCCTTTCAACACCATGCCACCAACTCCAAAAAATCAAAACCGATAGCAACCAAGGTGTCATATCACAATGTGAACAAGGGTGCAAAATATTGCCCCAATCCATGGAGGTTTGGTCAGTTTTTGCCCATTCCCCCTCTTTTCGTCCGAAAACCCCTTTTTCGACACATCTACACCATGGGGACACCATGCCACCAACTCCAAAAATCAAAACCCATAGAAACCAAGGTGTAATATCACAATTTGCACAAGGGTGCCAAATCTTGCCCCAATCCATGGTGGTTTGGTCAGTTTTAGCCCTTTCCCCCATCTTTTCGTCCGAAAACCCCTTTTTCGACACATCTACACCATGGGGACACCATGCCACCAACTCCAAAAAATCAAAACCCATAGCAACCAAGGTGGCATATCACAATGTGCACAAGGGTGCCAAATCTTGCCCCAATCCATGGTGGTTTGGTCAGTTTTTGGCCATTCCCCCCTCTTTTCGTCCGAAAACCCCTCTTTCGACACATCTACACCATGGGGACACCATGCCACCAACTCCAAAAAATCAAAACCCATATCAACCAAGGTGGCATATCACAATGTGCACAAGGGTGCCAAATCTTGCCCCAATCCATGGTGGTTTGGTGAGTTTTTGGCCATTCCCCCCTCTTTTCGTCCGAAAACCCCTCTTTCGACACATCTACACCATGGGGACACCATGCCACCAACTCCAAAAATCAAAACCCATAGCAACCAAGGTGTCATATCACAATGTGCACAAGGGTGCCAAATCATGCCCCAATCCATGGTGGTTTGGTCAGTTTTTGTCCATTCCCCCTCTTTTCGTCCGAAAACCCCTCTTTCGACACATCTACACCATGGGGACACCATGCCACCAACTCCAAAAAATCAAAACCCATAGCAACCAAGGTGTCATATCACAATGTGCACAAGGGTGCCAAATGATGCCCCAATCCATGGTGGTTTGGTCAGTTTTTGGCCATTCCCCCTCTTTTCGTCCGAAAACCCCTCTTTCGACACATCTACACCATGGGGACACCATGCCACCAACTCCAAAAAATCAAAACCCATAGCAACCAAGGTGTCATATCACAATGTGCACAAGGGTGCCAAATCATGCCCCAATCCATGGTGGTTTGGTCAGTTTTTGGCCATTCCCCCCTCTTTTCGTCCGAAAACCCCTCTTTCGACACATCTACACCATGGGGACCTAGGTTTGACCTAACACTCAAAATTCCAGCCCTAATCATGGTATGAAATTCTTAGAAATTTGAAGGAATTTACATACTCGATTCATTTTTTATTTATTTCTTTCGTACTTTCTTCGTATGGAGACTCCATGTTAAAGGTGGGAAAGGTTTGTAAACAAATATCCTTCACTATGTGTGATCACTAATTCGTATTTAAAATATTTTATAGTTTTTAATACCCATACTGAAAATTCTGTGCCTGCCCATCCGTCATGCGTGGGACCCATGTGAAAGTAATGGGAAAGTGGACTAGATGCATGAATCCACGTTTTCACACGCACGCGTCACACAGAGGAACCCAAACGGCAGCACTTACTGTATATCCATCGGCCCCATCGTCTCTCCCACCCGCAACTTCTATTCCCCAATCTCTGGCGAAAAACCCTGCTTGCACCTCCACCAGCGCACCACCGACCTCCCCTTCCACCGAAGATCCCGAAGATGAAGCGTGTTCGCGGAGACGAGCCGGAGGCGAGTGCGGTCGTCAACGTCGACAGAGGCGAAGGCGATGTGTAACACCCCAACTTTTGCAACCTTGTTAAGTTTCCAGAGTGCAAAAATCAGGGGGAACAAAAACTTTTTTCTAGTGTTGACATGTTTTGATTTGCAATGCTTATCTTGCTTTGTTTGTTGAGTGATGATTGTTAGTGCTAACCGAAGTACCTCAACCCACATCCTCCAGTCTCAAGAAAAACACTCATGCTATGGCCACTCTCGTATCACCTTAATCTCATCTCTTCAAAAAAAAATTGAACCTTTTTGTCTAACAAAAACCTCTTTTGTTTTGTCTTATGACTCCAGGTTTTTGTTTCAAAAATATATTGCCAAAGACCTTTATTTTTTTAAAGTGGCTATGGTCACCTCAGAGCATAGTACCACAAGAAGGGTTTCTAAAGTTATTTTGTTCTGACAATAAAGTATTTGCCAAATGTCTTACCCTTACTTTGTGTAACCTTAAAATTTTATAAAAGCTTTTATATGCAGTTTTGATTTCCAAAAGTAAAATGGAGTGATCCATATTTTATTCTAATTCGACTATGGATCATCCATCTCTTCTAAAACCCTCTTTCATCTCAAAGGTTTCAATTAAATTTTTTATTTATTTTAAATCAAATAAGAGCCATAGACACCAAATATAATTAGAGGACTATTTGATCTGTGATCAACTCTCCTTGGCATTCTCCTTGCCACTAATGTGTCTCACTGATCTATCATTCAACCTCCCCACTTCATCTAGTCTTGATCTTGTTAGATGATCATTTGGCCAACAAATGATTGATCTCCAATTGTATCTCAAACTCTCCAAGATCATCCAAATCTATGTTAGAAAACACTCTTGACCTAACCATCTTATGCCTTGATCACCTTCTGTAAATCATCTTACCTAGATCCTACTCTTAGAACCTTATCCTCAAGAAACTCAAACAATACATCGTCCTTTGGTAATGCTCCCGATCTTCAAAAATGTGAGCTTCCCTCCAATACATCTAAAGCCCTATTCTTCTCTATTTTGACTACCAAAATAATTCTAGTTTTATCAAAATATTTCATGATATTTTCTCAAGTAAAATAGGGAATGTGTGTGGTATTTTATACCACCTTATTTTCCACTAAAAAAATAATTTCTATATAATTATCTTCTTGGTTTTATTTTCTTTTTGGTCAAAATGCTTGTTATGGTACCTGTACCATTTCTTGCTTATTTTAATTGTGAGAAACTCTACCTTGCTACGAGCTTCTTTGATTCTCAATGACCATCCTTGGCATTATAGTCAATTTTTCATCTATTTTTCCTTAAATTTCCTTCTAGTCTCAGTCACTACGTCCTGTATAGATAACCCTCCGCAACCTCATCCTATCTATCTTCTACCATCATGCTTGTGTCCAAACCTTGGGTCGGATTCCATCATCATCTACTTTGGCACTAAATTTCTTTATCATCTCTATCACTCTACCTAATTTATTTACCTCATTAAGCCACCAATTTAGCACACCATCTCGGGCGCTCTACCTTGATCAACATGCATGAGTGGCTTTGCTCTTTTGCTAACCACTTGTGTGTGCTAAAAAGGAGAGCCGGCCATGCCATATACCCCTCCCCCTCTTTCTATTTTTGTTGATCACCACAACGAAACCCATCTCTTTGACCTCTTTTTTTTCCCACTCTTTCCGCTCAGGTTATCCATGCAAACTGCTACAGTAACCACATTGTCCTCTTCCTTTTGGAGTCGATGCATGGCCGGGGCAAGCTCTTGAAATGATTCCGGTGCTGCTCTCTCTTCCCTCTTCTCTCTCGCCTCTTGCCAAGCATATAACTACACTGCCCCCTCCTGTACGACCTGCACCACTGCCTTGTCCCCTTAGCTGTACCCTTTGACAACTCATCTCTCTCTCTCTCTCTCCCGGTGGACACCAAAATATGGACAGCGATGAGTCGATGACTCGACCACACCAGCACCTCAAGCTGCGCCAGGGTAATGTCGTGTCCACCCTCTCTCTGACCCGCTCACTCTCGCATGCACTCACGCGCCGCCCTGGTGACCCCCAACCGAAGTCGACCACGTCGACCTCCGCACGATCACGGCGCTCGCCGAGCGAATCTCTCCCGTACTAAAAGTCACCGCCTCTGGAGTCTGGACGGAGACAAGCTTCAGCACTCCGTATGCCCCAGCGCCCTAGCTCCGCTGCAGCACGACCACGCCGCCAGCCTTGTCCTCTCTGGTCGAGCACCTTGCGTGCACACTTTTTCCCACGCGAAATTCGCGCATGACTAGCCGCGTCTATCCCCTGCTCTCCTCCCATTTAGCCACCATGTGCGCCCAGTTCACCGCTGCAGCCACCCACTCTCTCTCCTTGTCCCTTTCTGCATGGTCGAGCTCGCCGCGCACTACCGCCAGTCGATGGGCGCCACGTCGTGGCAGTACACCGACCGGTTCTCTGTTAAGAGACCAAGCCTTCCTCACCACTGTTAGTAGTTAAGCATGTTGACACGTTGGTTTGTTAGTCTCTTTCTGTAACACACGACAGAGTCTGTCGCTGTGGTAGTTGTTTTGGCCTCTGTTGATTTGAGAATAAGTAGGATCTGATCGTGTGCTTGTACACGTTCAGAGTTAGCGATATTGTAGGATCGCTCTGCACGACTTCGTCCGTGGGATGGCGCGGAAGCAACGAGTCGTGGAGAGCGTAGATTTCGCACAGGTTGTTGATCCTTCTGAATAAAAGGAAAACCCAGAAAAGACGCAAAGTTTTACGCGTCGCAAAATCTCTCTGTCTCCTGTATCTGTTCGTGTGTGTTCTGGCAGGGAAGAGTTTCAGAGCGACAATCACAATCCACTGAAAAGCCAATAAATCGCGTTGTGTTCTTGGGCTAGGATCTCTCATTTGGTATCAGAGCCGCTGGTTCTTGGAGGCGATCGTGGTGGCGGTGTTTGGTGGAGGTGAGTTGGCGGCGGTGATTGAAGATGAGCGATGCGACTCCGCGCAACAGCGGGAACCGGGGCGGCACGTACACGACGCCGGCCAGGAGGATCAACACTGATCTTGCCTCGGCTAGCGGCGGTGCTGTGGTGCCGCATTCATCGTCAAGGGGAGGAGGCGTCCCGATTCACTACCCGCAGCTGAACGACACGAACTACGGTTTGTGGTCGGTGAAGATGAAGATCATCCTCCGCTCCCTCCGTTGCTGGACAGCGATTGAGGGAAAGGATGAGTTCGATCCGGCGAAGGACGAGGACGCGTTCGCGGCCCTGTCCCAGTCAGTGCCAGACTCGATGGTGATGGCCCTTGCGGAATACGACACCGCGGCGGAGGCCTGGGAGGCGATCCGGCGCATGCGCGTTGGTGAGGATCGTGTGAAAAAGGCGCGTGTTAAGCAGTTGAAGAGGCAGCTGGATCGGCTGGAGATGGACGACGGCGAGACCGTCACTGCGTTCTCCCAGAAGCTGACTACTCTTGTTGCCGAGATCCGTTCGCTCGGTGAAAAGATCACCGACGAGGCGGTGATTGATCGGCTGTTCAGCGCGGTGCCTAGTTGGTTTACCGATGTGGTGAACACTATTGAACAGTGGGGAGACCTGACCACTATGTCCGTCGCTGAGGCTGTTGGGCGGCTCGCCTCTCATGAGGAAAACCAGCGCGGACGCCGTCGCAGCGGCGGTGGAAAAGATGAGCAGTTGATGCTCGTCACGAAGGCGTTGGAGCAGCTGATGAAGGGGAAGAATAGTGGAGATCACACCGGTGGTTCAAGCAATTCTGCACCGAAGAAGGGCGGTGACCGCGGCAAGCCCAACAAGGACAACGGCAAGGCGAAGAAGAAGGGAAAATTCGACATCACTAAGGTGAGGTGTTATAATTGTAATGAGAAGGGTCATTTTCAGTCTGATTGCCCACAGCCGAAACGTGAGAAGGCAAATCTCGCGGAAATGGAGGATGACGACCCCGCGCTTCTCATGATGGAGGTGTGTGAATTAGTGGTGTCTGAACCCGTGACAGAGGAGCAGGTATTCCTCAATGAAGAGAAGGTAATCCCCAAGCTCACTGGTGACCATGAGATGTCTTGGTACTTGGACACCAGAGCGAGTAACCATATGACCGGCAGATCAGAGAAATTTGCTGAACTGGACCGAACAGTGAAAGGACGAGTTCGGTTTGGGGATGGTTCTGCAGTAGAGATCTGTGGACGAGGTTCAGTGCTACTTCAGTCTCCCACTGGCGAGCACAAAGTACTGGCAGATGTGTATTTCATACCGCGGCTTAAGGACAACATCATAAGTCTAGGTCAGTTGGATGAGAATGGTTGCAAATATTCAGCTGAGGATGGTGTGATGACAGTGCTCGATCGTCAGAGAAAAATCTTGGCGCAGGTCAAAAGAGCCAAGAACAGAATGTACATCTGGAACACCCAACCAACTGAACCTGTCTGTTTGATGGCACACGCAAAGGAGGTTTCCTGGCTGTGGCATATGCGGTATGGTCATGTTAATTTCCGTTCGCTCCGCTCACTGGCTGCAGATGGCATGGTTGAGGGGATGCCAGTTCTTGACCAAGTGGAGCAGTTGTGTGATGGGTGCATGGTTGCGAAGCAGCGACGAATCCCATTCCCCTCTCAGGCAACCTACAGGGCGACACAACAACTACAGCTTGTTCATGGTGATCTCTGTGGGCCCATTGAGCCAGCAACACCTGGTGGTAAGAGGTACTTCCTATTGGTGGTAGATGATTACTCACGTTACATGTGGATTGCCCTGCTTAGCACTAAGGATGAGGCCCTTAATGCTCTGAGAAAGATTGTTGTTGCAGCCGAAGCCGAGAAAAGTCTGAAACTGAAGGCCATCAGAACAGATCGGGGAGGTGAGTTCACCTCAGATGCTTTCAGCAGTTACTGTGAGGACCATGGAATTAAGCATTTCCTCACAGCCCCATACACACCACAGCAAAACGGTGTTGTCGAAAGAAGAAATCAGACCGTGGTTGGCATGGCTCGGAGTTTGCTGAAGAGCATGGGTGTCCCAGGCAGATTTTGGGGAGAGGCCGTCACCACCGCCGTCTATCTTCTAAACCGCTCTCCGACCAAGAGTGTGAAAGGTATGACACCTTATGAGGCTTGGCATGGGAAGAAGCCTTCGGTTGGTCATCTGCGTACGTTTGGTTGTGTGGCACATGTAAAAAAATTGGGTCCTGGAATTACCAAGCTCTCAGATCGAAGCTCTCAAATGGTGTTTATAGGCTATGAGCAAGGCTCTAAGGCCTACCGCATGTATGAGCCAGAGAAGAAGAGACTTGTGGTGACCCGTGATGTGGTGTTCGAAGAGGACAGAGCTTGGGAATGGCATCCAGCTGCACCTTGTGAACCTGAACCAGAAAGTGTGTTTACTGTTCACTATCCGACAATAGGAACACTGATCACACAAGGCAACCCTGCTGCGGGAGAGCCCTGGCCGGACCAGTCTGCCCCGAGTGCACCGCAGGTTGCAAGCAAGACACCTCACGGTGGACATGGCACCATGCCCCAAATGGAGTTCACATCACCTTCCGCAGCACCTGCAGGTGAAGTGTCACCTGGGCCGTCTCAAGCACCAGAATCGCCTTGGTCTGAGCCCTCACTAGGACCGCAAGGCAAGCGCCTGCTCCGTGAGATTTATGAGGAGACAGAAGAGGTAGAGGCTGAGTACTCAAACCTCTGCTTTCTCGGCCAAGAGGAACCTGCCACGTTCCAGGAAGCAGAAAAAATCAAGAACTGGCAGCAGGCGATGAGGGAGGAGATGAACTCCATCACCGAGAATGACACATGGAAGTTGTGTGATCTGCCAAAGGGACACAAAGCTATAGGCCTGAAGTGGGTCTTTAAACTTAAAAAGGACCCTGCCGGGGCTGTGGTGAAGCACAAAGCGAGGCTTGTCGCCAAAGGATATGTACAACGACAAGGAATAGATTATGAAGAAGTGTTTGCACCCGTCGCTCGTATGGAAACAGTGCGTTTAATTCTGGCACTAGCTGCTCAAAAGGGCTGGGAAATCCATCACATGGATGTCAAATCAGCTTTTCTGAATGGTGACTTAGAGGAGGAAGTTTATGTAGCTCAGCCTCCCGGTTTCCAGCATGAAGGTGGAGAACACAAGGTACTCAAACTCAAGAAAGCACTGTACGGGTTAAAACAGGCTCCAAGAGCCTGGAATGCTAAACTTGATAGAACACTGACTGCTTTGGGTTTTGAGAGGTGCCCAGTTGAATATGCTGTGTACAAAAGAACTGTGGGAGGCTCCAGTCTACTTGTTGGGGTTTATGTGGATGACCTCATCATTACTAGTGAGAAGATCTCAGAGATCACTGCATTCAAGGAACAAATGAAGAAAATGTTCAGTATGAGTGATTTAGGTTTGCTCAGTTATTATCTTGGGATGGAGGTAAAGCAAACTTCAGAGGGGATTTTCTTGGGACAAACTGGATATGCTTCCAAGATTCTGAAGAAATGGGGCATGGAGAAATGCAACCCGGCTGCTACTCCTCTTGAGCACAAGCTGAAGTTGAGCAAAGACAGTAAGAGCCCTCCTGTGAATGCAACTGACTACCGCAGCATAGTTGGCAGTTTGAGATACCTGACTCATACAAGGCCAGACATTTGCTATGCGGTTGGCGTGGTCAGCCGTTTCATGGAAAAGCCCACTAAAGAGCACTTGGTGGCAGTAAAGCACATATTGAGGTATGTGCGAGGAACTCTGAATCTGGGCTGCTTCTACAAAAGAGAAGGAACAGAGAAACTACAACTGACAGGGTACAGCGACAGTGATTTAGCTGGGGATGTCGATGACAGGAAAAGCACAACTGGGATTATCTTCTATCTCGGCTCCAGCCCAATCACCTGGTCATCTCAAAAACAGAAGACAGTTGCATTGTCCTCTTGCCAGGCTGAATACATAGCAGCAGCTGCAGCAGCCTGCCAAGGAGTTTGGCTCGTTCGGTTGTTGGGTGATCTGTTCGGAGAAACAGACATCAAGATTATGCTGAAGGTAGACAACCAATCTGCAATTTCATTGAGCAAGAACCCTGTCTACCATGACAGAAGCAAGCACATGGAAACACGCTATCACTTCATTCGTGAGTGTGTGGAGAAGGGACAGGTCGTGATGGATCATGTCCGGACTGAAGATCAGCTCGCCGACATCCTGACCAAGGCTCTAGGGAGAGTTAAATTTCTGGAGATGAGGCAGCGAATTGGGATGTCAGACACAGGTTAGTGCCAACAGGCTTAAGGGAGAGATTGTTAGTAGTTAAGCATGTTGACACGTTGGTTTGTTAGTCTCTTTACGTAACACACGACGAGTACGTCGTCTGTGGTAGTTGTTTTGGCCTCTGTTGATTTGAGAATAAGTAGGATCCGATCGTGTGCCTGTACATGTTCGGAGTTAGCGATATTGTAGGATCGCTCTGCACGACTTCGTCCGTGGGATGGCGCGGAAGCAACGAGTCGTGGAGAGCGTAGATTTCGCACGAGGTTGTTGATCCTTCGAATAAAAGGAAAACCCAGAAAAGACGCAAAGTTTTACGCGTCGCAAAATCTCTCTGTCTCCTGTATCTGTTCGTGTGTGTTCTGGCAGGGAAGAGTTTCAGAGCGACAATCACAATCCACTGAAAAGCCACTAAATCGCGTTGTGTTCTTGGGCTAGGATCTCTCATTTGAGTTTTACGCGTCGCAAAATCTCTCTGTCTCCTGTATCTGTTCGTGTGTGTTCTGGCAGGGAAGAGTTTCAGAGCGACAATCACAATCCACTGAAAAGCCACTAAATCGCGTTGTGTTCTTGGGCTAGGATCTCTCAACCACACCTTCCCAATTGCTCTCCTCTCCCTCACAGAAGAGCCCCAGGAAGCGAGGCCTGCTTCTTCTTCCTCTGGAGCCGAAGGAGAAGCCGAGCCCAGCTCATGGCGTTGCAGCCGTCGTGGGCACGGCCGCTGTTTCTTCCTTGTCATTCCTCTATATTCGTCCCTATTCGTCGCGCCCGAGCTGACCGAACCATCTGTATTCCAGGATCTCGCCGTCGAGGATGTCCCTGCTGAGTTCGTCGTCGCCGCTGTCGCGTTTCGTCCGCCGCACCGCGGACCGAGGCGACGTCCGCGTCGTCGTCTGTATCCTCAACCTCATGTCCTCGTCGCACCAGCATAGGCCGGACCTCAACTGCACCTCCGCGTCGTCCTCGTAATGTCATCCGCATCGTCTCCTTCACCCCGACACCCGCTGGTGATCCTCTGCCCCGACGCCGTCGAGTTCTGCCCGTGGCACCGCCGACGTCGAGCGTGTCCGCGTCCACTGCTGGGAGCCGCTCGCGCCGAAGACCGCGCCAACGCGCAGGACCACGCCGGCGAGTCCGAACCGATAGAGGCAAGCTTCCTCCCTCCGCGTGTCCACCTCTCTCGCCCACGACCAGCCCCGCAGGTGAGCTTCTGCTCGTCTCCGGCGAGTCCACGCCACCGCCACGGACATCTCGCGCTCCCGCGTCCTCAGCGACGTCCGGGAAGCCGGTGTTGCATGCACGCGCAGCCGTCCGGGTCTCCCCTGGCTCCTCCTCAGATCAACCCCGCCTCCACCGTCGCCCACGTCCCCAGCCGGTGAGCTCTCTCTTCCCTCCGTCGAGCCGTCGCAGCCGCGCGCTCGTTCTCCGTCATCATCGCGGAAGAAAACGGCCAGGGCCGCAGATCGGTGATCCGACGGCCGCATGCGGCCTGGCCTTGCATGGCTGCAGGCCGGCGGCCCCACCCGGGCCCCGGACGCCAGCGTGGCGGTCCACGTCCCCCTGCATTCAAATGCGCCTATCCCGCGCGCATGCAGCAGGTTCCGGGCCGGATCTGGCCATGCCCAGGATTTCGGCCCATTTTCTTTCCTCCTTATTTCCGAAAATATTACCCTGTTAGTTCTGTTACAGGTTTTAAATCACCACAAATCGTGTGATGCTCCAAATTTTATGATTCAAAATCCAGCGTGCTCATAAACAAAATCCTAACCACCTCCAGTTGCATGCATATCATTTACTATTATAGATATTTACTAGTGATTATTCATTTGAAATGTTGCTGGTGTGATATTTAATTGTTTGTGGGAGTGTTATATACCCTTTTTCAGTAAGGTCAATTTTGTTAGAAACTACATGTCAGTAGCTTTATTTTGATATAGGTATTACATGCAGGAGTTTCCTAGATTTTGCATGGTTAATATATTCATATCTGGCCAGTAGGTCTTTGTGTGATTTTTATTTTGAAAAATAAAACTGTTTTTGAAACAAAACCAAATCTCAGTGCTAGGTATCACCTTAGGCTACTAGTGTGACAAAGGAAATATTTTGTTTAGCTTTATTTAATTTATGGGAATTTTATAACCAAAACAGGGTACCTTTGTAGTATAAAAATTGTGTAAATTATTTTGCAGTTCAGAAAAATACCAAACCAATTTTGGTAGATCACATTTTTCATTTCCTATCAAGTGATATATTTGTTACTGGTTGTATATGCTCTGATGACTGTATTCCTTGAAAATGGTTGGCTCTAGTTTCTGCCTTGTATAAATATTTAAAAAAAATTAAGTGCTTATTTTTGAAAATTTCCAGTGCATGTGAGTTCCACATGTTAATAGCTTCCATTATATATGCTGCATGTATTTTCGTGAGCAACATAAAGATTTAGGTCATTTATTTAGTTCCTAAGCCATTTCTGGTTTTATAAAAATCATGTCTATTGTTTTAAAATCCCAAATTTAGTGAATCCAATTTCCGTAGCTTTATAAAGTCAAGCTTTACCCTCTGTGATTTTACCAAAACAAATTTGTGCATTTTTATAGAGTTGTTTGTTAATGTGGTGTTGTTGTTTATTTTACCCATAGAGAAATTGTGTTGTTTTTGTTTAAAATGCTTTTTAATGAACCTTGGCACCAGACCCCTACTGGTGGTTTCCAAAGTTCATTAGCCACCATTGATTGTGTAGATTAAGATTTGTTATGAGGCAGAGCCTTTTTAGCAAAATAACCATTTTCCCTATGTGCTATTATTTGATGTGTTTAGTGTCTCTGATTTAGTGGTTGGCTGTTGTGTGTTGTTGTGTGGTTTGATGCTATGCCTAGGGATTGATTGCCTTCTCTTTTATTTTGCGGCGCTAGAATGCGAGTACTATCGGAGAAGGAGGAGAGGATCCCGGTGAGGATTTCGAAGAGGAAGGAAGAGCAGATGATTCGTGAAGATGAAGTCCAGGGACAAATAGCCAACAAAGGCAAGCCACCTCTTGATGCATGTCTCATCCTAATTATCTTACTCTTGCATTATCACAGGTTTTGATAAATTGCATGTCTTTTATTTATTTATGTGAGTGGTTCCGCCACTCGAAGTTTTATTATTCCACCCTTACTGGTGCAGCCCTCGTGTTACCTACTGATCACACACTTACTAGTGATGTGGTGCTTAGCACCTTATCATCCTTGTCGCCGCTTTTCAAAGAAAAGTCGGACTATAGGTCGGGAGCCCTCTTTAAAAAGGTTTGTTAAATGTTTTCAAGAAAGAAGTGTTTCGAAAACCTTGGAATGGGGTAGCCCTGCCCAAGTGTGAGTTTATGAAAAGGAAAATGTTTTGGGAAGAAAAATTGCTGGAGGCAAGTGGAGAAAATTGTTTTCGAAAAACTTTGGTGACCGAGTACCT
The DNA here is from genome assembly GCF_022539505.1 of Lolium rigidum. Lineage (NCBI taxonomy): Eukaryota > Viridiplantae > Streptophyta > Magnoliopsida > Poales > Poaceae > Lolium > Lolium rigidum. Next base: position 86,483,424 of record NC_061514.1, on the reverse strand, counting down.
AACCGGACCTAGCCGATACAACCACATTACCCTTTAGTGGGACGGGCGCGGCGTAGTAGTTTGTCTCGCCTTAGTTTGGGTCCTGCAAGTGTAGTGGCGGTCCGACCATGGACGCTTCGACCAGGGTTCTTCCCGGGAGAAGGGACGCAACCCATTTGCCTTTTTAGGTACGCGGGGTACAACTTATGAGCTCCCATTGAAAGATGCCTAAGTGGTTGGATGGCATTCCGGATGGTCGGGTGTGCTGGGGACCTTGCTACTCCTGGACAGCCCCCGGACTCTGGTGTTGGGAGGTACAACTCATTCGGCATGTCTTAGGCTAAGGCGAGCAAGCGAAAAACTGCGATCGGTTATCCGAACCTCGCGTTTTGACGCTTGGTGAACGAGGGATGATCCCGGCGGATTTATCGGATCTTGTGGGGAAAGTGTACAACCTCTGCAGAGTGTAAATCTATTCGAATAGCCGTGTCCGCGGTTATGGACGTGGGAAAGGCTGTTGCTTGGCATTGAAGGAGTTTTGATTTATAAAAGTGTTTTCTCAAAAATGTTTCGGGAAAATGATGCCAGTGGGACTGGTGGAAATATACCTGGGAGGTACGGAAGAAAGTTGGAAAAGTTGTTTTGGCCATATGAGATGGCCGGGAAGGAAAATGGGTCACCCTTACCTATTAGTCTTCAAAAGAAACTTGTTTTCAAAAAGGTTTTCAACAAAGATATAGGGATGTCATACTCTCGAGAGAAACTATCTCTCGCTCCTTGTCGCCCTAGTATAGTGTCTGTTCCTTGCTACTGCCAAATTGCATATCCTTTACTTCTCTCTAAGGCGGTTTGCGAGTACAATTCATAATGTACTCATGGCTTTGTCCCTGGCTATTTACTTGGCCGGACTTGGTGGAGTTCGACGGATGAAGAAGAAGTTGACGACGTCTATGCGAGCTAGGAACGTCTTCCCAGTCAGTAGCCTGTAGGGTTATGGCATGACTTGGGCCATGCGAACGCTTTCATCTGAAGTATTTCCGCTGCTGTGATTGTTGATCTCCTGCCATTGCGGCTCGTATGTAAGTATTGGTCATGTGACCTGTTGTAATCTTTTTATTCGGTACTGTAATGGATGATGTATTTGATACCAGTTCGGTTAGGCTTTCACGACACACTGATCATGGGATCGTGAATGTGTATGCATAATGGGTGTTTCGGACAGCTAGTCCGGGGCCCCACACGATGCTCCGGCAGTAGTCGACGCCGCGGAGGCGGGATCTTCTTCCGGAACTAGAGCCGCTCTTCGCCGCGCCGTGACCGTGGAGGGCTCCGCCCAACCGGCCGTGGTCGCCGTCGCTGATGAGGCCAAGGGAGACGTCCTCGCTCCCGCGGCGGAGCGGATGACCGGGGCTTCGATCCGAATGACCCGTACTACCGCCACTCCGAGGCGGTACCGCGAGCTATATGGCCCCGGAGAGTGCGACGAGTTCGAAGAGGAGGCCTCCGAGCAAGCTGCCGGCGAGGTACTATACTATTCCGATCGACCCCTGTTTTTCTTGATCTTACTGTTCACCTTAGGGTTTGCTCATAGGGTAGATTGGTTTGCCCTGTCTGCTACTTCTTGTACAAATTGATGATTGTGGGGTTCTTAATCATCTGATTTGTGGTTCGTAGTTAGTAGATTTGTAATATTTGATGCACATCTTGATTCAACTGTACGAAAGTATCAACCAAATGATTTATGGTACCATGAATATTCATGCATGTTTCAAATTAGTAGATGACACTTACCTTAATTAGGTCATGATTCCTTGTGTGTGATTATGATTACAAGAATTATATTATAGGTACTATTAATTGATCTGATCCATGGATTTTATAATCACCATTTGTCTTAAACTGGTGCTTATTTATACGATGAAACCATAGTGTGTACATCATTTTTATTTAGGAAACAAATGAATGATCAGATGCATGTAAATTATGACCACCATTTTCCTTGAATTCCTGCTTATTGACGTGATGAATCCATATTGTTTTATGAATCAGTACATCTTCAGGGAACAAATGATTGATCCCTGATCCATGAAATTTATAATCACCATTTTCTCTTAAATTGGTGGTTAGTTATATTACTGAAATAATGATTGGACTACCCATGAACAATTTGTGACAACAGTTTAAATTGGTGCTTATTTTTATTAGTGAACTAATTATCTATGGTTGGATCTGGATCATAAATGTTGATTCTACATGATGATTAATTCTTAGTAATGTTCATTAAAAAATATTTAATGCTTGAATTGTATTTCAGTTAATTTCCTTCTCTCACTTCTTCTTTACTTTCAAATTCGCAGGAAGACTCTGAGGACATTGGCAGCGACAAGGAGGACCGGGACCGGAAGAGCCGCTTCGTTCTGAAGAAGCTGAAGACTGGCCAGATCCCTTTCCGCTGGGACGGTAAGCCTAATTGCCCATTCTGCGGCGGGGTTTTCCCGAAGGATATTGAGAGTCTGATCCAGGCACGCGACGGGAGTTGGAAAAGGTAGCGCGCACAAGCACAAGGCTGCTAGCAAGGCGAAGCACGCTGCCTTTGGCAAGTTCCTCGGGGACTACGTCAAGGCCGGCCTCATCCCGCTCGTCGGTCCAGATTGTTGGCCCTCATGTTGTCCGAGTAAATTTAGTTTCTGTTTAGTTGTTCCCCTGGAGGTTCATGGTTAAACTATGTCATGTTTCAAACACTATGTTCTACTTTTGTTATTTGGAACCTGGGCAATCATACCCAGTTGTTTAAGACTATGTCATGTTTATATGTTGTTTGCTCTTGCAGAAGCATTACTGCTGCACATGTTATCTCTTTTTTCATGTTGATGCACGCTGCATTTGTGTAGATGTTTTATTCTGTAGCTAAGCAAGTTTCGAGTTAATTTCGACTACCAATGTTTGGCTACAGCAGAGTTGTGTAGATTACATATCCCTTTGTCCCACAAGTTTACTACTTTTATGTCTCCTTTTTTCGACTTGTAGTTGCTTGTTGTTAGTTTCAAGTTTTGTTTTCATAAATAGAATCTGTGTTGGTAATCAGCAAAATTGAAACCTCACAGGACAATTTGGAGGATGTGGTGCTCGAATAATAGTGGAAATGCGATATTATTTTTTACATGCATAATATATAGAAAATAGCTAGATCTCTAAATCGATGCATATGAAGCTACATATATATTCTTGGTCATAATACCCTTATCTAAAGGGGATGGATGCATGGCTTCACGTCGTCGTCGCTTTCATCGTCACTATCTTCGTCGTCTGAGTAGTAGTACCTCCTGCACATTGTTCCGTCGAACACCTTCACTGTGAGCACACCATCGCCTTCATATTTGAAGTGTACGAACCAGCCGAAATCCACACCATGCGCAATGGCGAATTTCTCACAGCCCTTGTCGAGGTACATCCGGCCTTGTTCGTCAAATAGGACCTCCACGGTCCAGAGACGAGGACCGCAGTCAGCTGCTCGCAGATACACCTTAGCTGGCTCCTGGCCGTCAAGATAGTCTGCAAATTTTTTTGGTAGTTCCTGCAAGGAGATCGAGCGCCGATCGTTTGAAATTAAAGGTTTTTTAAAACATGCCCATAATTAATCACATGCATCATATATGTGGGAACGCGTACATACCTTCTTGACCAAAGGGTCTTCATAGACGACGATGAAGAACTCCTCTATGATCAATGGCAGTGTTGACGGTGGTGGTGGCAATGATGATGATCCACTTCCTCTTCCCCTTCCCCTTCCCCTTCCGTGATGGGATTCGTAGCATAGAAAACAAAAATTTTCCTACCGCAAGAACGAAAACACAAGCCAAGATCTAATCTAGTAGATGGTAGCAACGAGAAGATCATGAGACTAACCCTTGAAGATTTCCAAAGCCTAACGAGATTAGATCTCGTGGTGGATGTATTCGATCACTTGCCGCTTGCAAAAGCGCGTAGAAGATCTTGACCGCTTGCAAAAGCGCGTAGAAGAACTTGACGGTGCCACAATCGGGCAGCACCTCCGTACTCGGTCACACGTACGGTGTTGATGAAGACGACGTCCTCCTCCCCGTTCCAGCGGGCAGCGGATGTAGTAGATCCTCCTCGGAATCCCGCCGAGCACGACGGCGTGGTGACGGTGGTGGTGGAGATCTCCGGCAGGGCTTCGCCGCAAGCGCTCGCGGGAGAAGAAGGAGGGAATAGCTAGGGTTTGGGCGCAGGGTGGTGCTGCGACTTGGGGAGCTAGGGCTGCGACTTGTGGTGCCCTTGGGGTGCCCCTTGGCCTCTTTAAATAGGTGGCCAAGCCCCTTGGGTCGTCCAAAACCTGCCCCCAAGTTTGACCGAGTTCCGATAGGTTTCCGGTTCGAAAACCTAGTCCTACTCGGACTCTTTTGCCAATTCCGAAATTGCATTAAGGAAAGACTCCTTTTCCCTTAAGGCAACGTGGTTGCACCTATTATGGAACCCTCCGGACTTCCTTAGACATCCCGGGTCGTCCCGGACACTTCCGGAACCTTCCATAATATTCCGGACTATTCCGGTCCTTCTAGAACCTTCTAGAAGCTCCGGTCAAAACACCGGACTTTTTCCGAACCCCGGAAAATGACTTCCCATATATGAATCTTATTCTCCGGACCATTCCGAACCTCCTCGTGATGTCTTGGATCCCATCCGAGACTCCGAACAACATTCGAGCTCCATTCCATATTCCATATCTACTTAAAACGACATCAAACCTTAAGTGTGTCACCCTACGGTTCGCGAACTATGCAGACATGGTTGAGACTTCTCTCCGACCAATAACCAATAGCGGGATCTGGAGATCCATAATGGCTCCCACATATTCAACGATAACTTAGTGATCGATTGAACCATTTACATACGATACCGATTCCCTTTGTCACGCGATATTTTACTTGTCCGAGGTTTGATCATCGGTATCTCTATACCTCGTTCAACCTCGTCTCATGACAAGTACTCTTTACTCGTACCGTGGTATGTGGTCTCTTATGAACCATTCATATGCTTGCAAGCTAATTAGACGACATTCCACCGAGAGGGCCCAGAGTATATCTATCCGTCATCGGGATGGACAAATCCCACTGTTGATCCATATGCCTCAACTCATACTTTCCGGATACCTAATCCCACCTTTATAACCACCCATTTACGCAGTGGTGTTTGATGTAATCAAAGTACCCTTCCGACATAAGTGATTTACATGATCTCATGGTCGAAAGGACTTGGTAACTATGTATCGAAAGCTTATAGCAAATGAACTTAATGACGTGATCTTATGCTACGCTTAATTGGGTGTGTCCATTACATCATTCACATAATGACATAACCTTGTTATTAATAACATCCAATGTTCATGATCACGAAACCATGATCATCTATTAATCAACAAGCTAGTTATACAAGAGGCTTACTAGGGACTCCTTGTTGTTTACATAACACACATGTATCACTGTTCCGGTTAATACAATTATAGCATGGTATGTAAACATTATCATAAACACAAAGATATATTATAATAACCATTTTATTATTGCCTCTTGGGCATATCTCCAACAGTCTCCCACTTGCACTAGAGTCAATAATCTAGTTTACATTTGTAAAAATATAACACCTTGGCCTTTCTGGTGTTTTATCATGTTATGCTCACGGGAGAGGTTTTAGTCAACGGATCTGACACGCTCAGAAACGTATGTATTTTGCAATTCATATGCGTCTTCACGCATCACTCATTTTCCAAATGAGTCGGCATTAAATATGTCTGGTCTTCTGGTGGAACCTTAATTCCGCGGTCTGAAATATGTCACTAATATTGTCATACACAATATAGCTTCAAAGTTATGACACTATCGGAACTACACCAAGTTCTCAAAGAACTTTTTGACTTAACATCTTTAGTCATTGTCAAAACAATGACATATTCTACCTTCGTTTGTAGAATCCGTCACAACATTTAGAACTCTTCTAAATCTAGCATTGTGCTACCTATTAAACAACACTTAGCCTAATTGAGATTTGAAATTAATTCTTATATGTGACCAAACTAATATCGGTGCAACACCTTACAGCGATTTGTTTGTCATTACTCCATATAAAATTATATATATATCCTTGGTTCTTCTGAAGCACACAGGGATATTCTTACTGTTTGTCCAATGATCATCACATGAATCATTCTGGTATATGATCCTAACTTTTTAGAGCACAGGACATCTGATTTTGTACATATTATTTGTGATCCAAAATCACTCATGTGTTTTTACTCATCAAGTGTCAAATACACTCAAGTCTTGTTAAACCTTTGTATGCAAAGAACACCTTCTTAATATTTCTATATTGAACTACTTCAATATCCATTCTATGTACTTTGACTTAAACTTATTATGTGTTTTAATCTATCTTCATAGATCTTGACACTAAATATGTTTTAGTCCATATCCTTTCATTGAAGTTAATTCTCAATGAAACCTTTTTAATCAATTATATAATTACACTATTTATAATCAACGATATGTCAGCTACATAAAGTATTACAAATATGTCTCAGCGCTCCCACTTAATTTCTTGCAAATGCAAGCACCTTCATCGTTTCTGATGAAATCAAAACTCTTTGACTATTTCATCCGGTGAAGATTCCAACTCCGTGATACTCACTTCATCCAATTGAAGTTCGTATACCTATCTAGTATTCTACGGACTAGCAAAACCCTTGGTTGCATCTTGTATACACCTTTAATACACACTTCTGTTAAGTATTATATTTTGCCATCCTACTAGCACATCTCATAAAAGAAATATGTAGCGATTACTAGAATAATCCACATGGACTATAAGCATTGCTACGGAAGATCTAATCTTATTGTAGTCAACTCTTTGAACTTTGTCGTAAACAACTTTTCGACAAGTTGAGCTTCTTCAAGGATATTTCATCCAAGTCCATCAATTTTATAGATCCATTTACTTTCAAAAAGTATTCATCTATCTTGGATTTCACGGCGTATAGCCATTTTAACGGAGTCAGGGCCCATCATAACTTCTTTGTTTGTAGTTGGTTTATTTATTGATCAAAATCAATCCTTTGTTCACAAATCATTTATTTGATCACAAAGTAAACCATGCCTACAATGTTCAATATGTACTTTGATCTCCATGACTAAAACACTTTGTAGTCATGGGAGCCATGATCGTCGTGGCCGCTTCCGGAACCATTTCCGGCGCTGCGCTACTCTCATCATTATGCTCAGGTTCATAAACCTTATCAAGTTCTATTGTCCTCCCACTCAAATATTTCACTAGAAAAACAATTTCTTGGAAATAAGTAAGAAACATCGAAAAACACTTTTGTCTTTGTCTCCATAGTGGAAAGAATTCCCAATTAATCTCTGGGATAACCAACAAAGACATTCATCCGATTTTGGTTGTAAACTCATTTACTTATGCTATGCATACCAAAATTTAAGAAAAGACTATTAGGGTTCATACCCATGCCATAATTCGTATGGTGTCATTTCAACGGATCATGATGATGCTTTATTCAGTGTAAAAGCGGTAGTCACTAAAGCATAATCCACAAAAATATAATGGCATCAATATTTTATATCATCATTGAGCCAACAAGGTTTGGATACATCTCTCGGATACTCCATCATCACTATGATACTCCAAGAAACGTGAGTTGTAGAACAATTTCATAACTCTCTTAGATGTTCACTAAAATTCGTAATTCAAATATTTCCACCATGATCCAATCATAGATATTTGACTTTTCTATTACGATGATTTCCACTTCATGCTGAAATTTATTTGAATCCATTCAAATGTTTCAAACTTCTTCCTTATCGAATATATCCATATATATATACTCAATTCATTGTTGGAAGTTTTCATGAAGTAGAAGAATCTCCCGCACACAACTATGCCCAGTGAACCACATACATCATCATGTATGTTTCCACTAATTCAGTTGCCCGTTCAACTCTTGGCCTATGAACGGTATTTCAGTCATTCTCTTTAGAAAAGATTTGCAAGCGCCAAACGATTCAAAAAATCAAATGACTCCAAAAATCCATCTGCATGGAGTTTCTTCATGCGTTCCTTTCTAACATGACCTAAATGGCGGTTCCACAAATAAGTAGAATTCAAATCATTTGCCTCATGGCATTTTAGCGTTAGTGTTATGTATGTGTGTTTCACCATTAATATTTATAATAACTTTATCCATCGTACATGTAGTAATGTCATAATTTGAACAACTCATTGTTTTCATTTGACCAGAGCAAAATAACAATTATTAAGTTCTTTATTATAAATTCTAAGGGCTAGATAGAATACCAACGACGAACATAATAACACTTTATTTTTGTTCCAGACGTGTATTCCTATCATATTCCTTGTCGGTCACTTCGGCCATTGTATTCTTGTATTGCGTTGTTTTGCATGACACTTCATACCAACCAATATGGTACAAATACCCAAGAATTTCATTGTGTGACCAAACTAGGAATACAACCATAACATGTATATCATTTATATACACCTGAGCTAGACTTTCTAGTCTTTTCTTTTCTTTCTGCCAAAATATCTTTTATAGTTTCTCTTTTAGCTTTCCTCATTATTCAGAAAAACACTTCAACATCATAGACTTCTAGATTTGTTGGTCAAATACCAATAACCTTGAGGTTCTTACTTTGAAGTTGATCATCATATGACAAGTGTTCCTGATTTCACTGTTAGTAACTTTGTAATATGATGAACAATTTCACTCATAATTTTATCCATCATATCATGACGACTTTCCGAGACCATGTCTGTACATACTAGGCTCGTAAAGTTTAACCTTAGTATTCACATGTGCAAATCTGGCTTGCACCCGTTGTATGCACTCGTGGAATCTATGACACCCGATCATCACGAGATGCTTCGAAACGACGAGTCTTAGCAACGGTGCATACTAAGGACGATCACTTCATGGACATGCGAATATTGTTAGTGCCCCAATAGTTGGAGGACGCCTGGCGTCTTCAACCTTCGTACATTCCCATAAAACTTATGAGTTTATGTAGTCTCACTAGATTATATTCTATCATCTTGCGGTAAGGTCTTAGATATCGCATATATCTCATACCTCGCTTCTTTCTGAAAACAAAACTTTTCAGCTCCTTACTTTTCAAACGGAGACAAGATAATTGTAGGTACTAATTGAAACCATAGCTATTTGAATCAACAATGCGAGGTTTACTAAAAGTTTGCAATAGGACTTAATTATTTCTTGATTCTTTAACAATACGGTACCAGTCCGTAAAGTTAATTGTCAGACTTAACAGTATTTCAATCTCAATTACAAGACTAACGCATGGTAGAAAAACGGATGCCAATTCTACAAATTTAATTCAAAATACTACTCAGACTATGTTTATGATAATTAGTTCAAGTTTTAATCTAATTACTAATGAACTCCCACTTAATACAACATCCCTCATAGTTGTTAAGTGGTACACGATCCACATCCACTACACCAAAACCGATCATCACGTGAGATGATGTAGCTTCAATGGTGAACATCAACATGTTGATCATATCATCCATATGACTCGTGTTCAACCTTTCGGTTTCCGTTGTCCCGAGGCCATGTCTGTACATGCTAGGCTCGTCAAGCAAACCCAAGTATTCCGCGTGTGCAAACATGGCTTACACCCGTTGTATGTGAACGTAGAGTCTATCACATCCGATCATCACGAGATGCTTCGAAACGACGAACTCGTAGCAACGGTGCATACAAGGGGAGAACACTTTATTATCTTGATATTAATGTGAGGGATCATCTTATAATGCTACCGTCGCGATCTAAGCAAAATAAGATGCATAAAGGATTAACATCACATGCAATTCATATGTGATATGATATGGCCCTTTAGTCTTTGCGCCTTTGATCTTCATCTCCAAAGCACGGACATGATCTCCATCATCAACGGCCATGATCTCCATCATCGTCGGCGTAGCGTCAAGGTCCATGGCGCCGTCTTCATGATTGTTCTCCATGTAGCAACTATTACAACTACTTTGATAATACTACTCAACATGAAATTTAAAGACAACCATAAGGCTCCTGCCGGTTGCCACAATACAATAATGATCATCTCATACATATTCATCATCACATCATGGCCATATCACATCACCAAACCCTGCAAAAACAAGTTAGACGCCTCTAATTTGGTTTGCATATTTTACGTGGTTTAGGGTTTTCGAGTAAGATCTAATCTACCTACGAACATGAACCACAACGGTGATACTAGTGTTGTCAATAGAAAAATTAAATTGGATCTTCACTATAGTGGGAGAGACAGACACCCGCAAAGCCACTTATGCAATACAAGTTGCATGTCGAACGTGGAGCAAGTCTCATGAACGCGGTCATGTAAAGTTAGCCCGGGCCGCTTCATCCCACTATGCCGCAAGATGCAAAGTACACGAACTAAAGACAACAAAAGCATCAACGCCCACAAAAACAATTGTGTTCTACTCGTGCAACCAATCTATTCATAGACACGGCTCTGATACCACTGATGGGATTCGTAGCATAGAAAACAAAAATTTTCCTACCGCAAGAACGAAAACACAAGCCAAGATCTAATCTAGTAGATGGTAGCAACGAGAAGATCATGAGACTAACCCTTGAAGATTTCCAAAGCCTAACGAGATTAGATCTCGTGGTGGATGTAGTCGATCACTTGCCGCTTGCAAAAGCGCGTAGAAGATCTTGACCGCTTGCAAAAGCGCGTAGAAGAACTTGACGGTGCCACAATCGGGCAGCACCTCCGTACTCGGTCACACGTACGGTGTTGATGAAGATGACGTCCTCCTCCCCGTTCCAGCGGGCAGCGGATGTAGTAGATCCTCCTCGGAATCCCGCCAGCACGACGGCGTGGTGACGGTGGTGGTGGGATCTCCGGCAGGGCTTCGCCGCAAGCGCTGCGGGAGAAGAAGGAGGGAATAGCTAGGGTTTGGGCGCAGGGTGGTGCTGTGACTTGGGGATCTAGGGCTGCGACTTGTGGTGCCCTTGGGGTGCCCCTTGGCCTCTTTAAATAGGTGGCCAAGCCCCTTGGGTCGTCCAAAAACCTGCCCCCAAGTTTGACTGAGTTCCGATAGGTTTCCGGTTCCGAAAACCTAGTCCTACTCGGACTCTTTTGCCAATTCCGAAATTGCATTAAGGAAAGACTCCTTTTCCCTTAAGGCAACGTGGTTGCACCTATTATGGAACCCTCCGGACTTCCTTAGACATCCCGGGTCGTCCCGGACACTTCCGGAACCTTCCATAATATTCCGGACTATTCCGGTCCTTCTAGAACCTTCTAGAAGCTCCGGTCAAAACACCGGACTTTTTCCGAACCCCGGAAAATGACTTCCCATATATGAATCTTATTCTCCGGACCATTCCGAACCTCCTCGTGATGTCTTGGATCCCATCCGAGACTCCGAACAACATTCGAGCTCCATTCCATATTCCATATCTACTTAAAACGACATCAAACCTTAAGTGTGTCACCCTACGGTTCGCGAACTATGCAGACATGGTTGAGACTTCTCTCCGACCAATAACCAATAGCGGGATCCGGAGATCCATAATGGCTCCCACATATTCAACGATAACTTAGTGATCGATTGAACCATTTACATACGATACCGATTCCCTTTGTCACGCGATATTTTACTTGTCCGAGGTTTGATCATCGGTATCTCTATACCTCGTTCAACCTCGTCTCATGACAAGTACTATTTACTCGTACCGTGGTATGTGGTCTCTTATGAACCATTCATATGCTTGCAAGCTAATTAGATGACATTCCACCGAGAGGGCCCAGAGTATATCTATCCGTCATCGGGATGGACAAATCCCACTCGTTGATCCATATGCCTCAACTCATACTTTCCGGATACCTAATCCCACCTTTATAACCACCCATTTACGCAAGTGGTGTTTGATGTAATCAAAGTACCCTTCCGACATAAGTGATTTACATGATCTCATGGTCGAAAGGACTTGGTAACTATGTATCGAAAGCTTATAGCAAATGAACTTAATGACGTGATCTTATGCTACGCTTAATTGGGTGTGTCCATTACATCATTCACATAATGACATAACCTTGTTATTAATAACATCCAATGTTCATGATCACGAAACCATGATCATCTATTAATCAACAAGCTAGGTATACAAGAGGCTTACTAGGGACTCCTTGTTGTTTACATAACACACATGTATCACTGTTCCGGTTAATACAATTATAGCATGGTATGTAAACATTATCATAAACACAAAGATATATTATAATAACCATTTTATTATTGCCTCTTGGGCATATCCCCAACATTCCGGTCCGCGTCCGAGACGTGGAAGCCATGGCAATGGATCAAGTGTATGTGAACAAAGAAGAGAGAGGCAGAACCTATTGACAGTAGGGATGGCCGTGTGGGTGTTTATAAGGGAGAGATGACCGTTGTAGGTGTTTACACAATAAAATAAGGAGGAGATGACCGTTGTGGGGGTTTACACAATAAATTATGGAGGAGAAGACCGTTGTGGGGGTATATATCTCAACAAAAAATAAGTTTAGTACTTTTATATCTCCTTTTTTCGACTTGTAGTTGCTGTTGTTAGTTTCAAGTTTTGTTTTCATAAATACAATCTGTGTTGGTAATCAGCAAAATTGAAACCTCATAGTACAATTGTTGACATTTCATGGCAAAATATTTACTTATATATAGTAGAAACCAGTGCTGGGTTGCAGACCATGCATACATATAAACAACTAGCAAAAAGCATCTACAGTTTCAAAAGAACTGACTACTAGCCAAAAGCACCTCACGCAGGAGGGAGACCAAACCAAAAGATCAGGGGGTCATGCAGCATCAAGGACTCTGTCGACCACGATCTTGCGGTAGAGCTCGTAAGAGACCCAAGCATCAATGGCTGCATAGTCGATGTTCATATTTGGAAGTGGGAAGTCCCCCCACAGTCTGTGCCGATGGTGGTGGAACTTCTTCTTCATATCACCGTAAGATGAATCAATGAGTCTGGCTGCCATGGTAGCCATGCCAGCCCTCGGATGACCAGTGTACTTGAAGTACTCGTCCTGGAGATCGACGTAGTACTCAGGAGGAATCTGCATGTTCCATGACCTCCACAGAACTTTCGTGTCACCACGGATGTCAACACTCGCAAACGTGATTCCTTCTCGAAAGAAATCGCAGATAGCCGGAGCGTCCCACCGGGCAGCACTGCAGTAAACAAAGTAATGTACTAGTCACAGATCGAGCATATGAACTAGGAAACAAATTAGGGATCAAGTAATGTAAAAAGGAAGTCACAGATCGAGCATATGAACTAGTCAATCAAATGAGGAATCAAGAAAACTAAAAAGGAGTCACAGATCGAGCATATGAACTAGTCAATCGTATGACGAATCAAGTAAACTAAGTAGCAAATATGCAAGAACCTACATAGGAGACGAAGATGAAACAAATTAATAAATCGGGAACAATGTCTAGCAGATTTAGATCAGGAATGTACTGATATTCGGGAACAATGTCTAGCAGTTGTAGATCGGGAATGTACTGATTTTCGGGAACAATGTCTAACGAGAGTCGAAGAGAGACACAACGGCGGAAACTAAAAAACCCCAATCGAAAGATTCAAAAAGGGGATTAGTTCTTACGCTGCGTAGTGGAACACCGAGCACATGTCGACGCATGCGAGTTGAACCACGGCGATCTTCTTCTCGTCCTCGGCTCGATGGTTGGTGTACTCGAAGTCGAGGCCCACGAACTTGTGCTCCTCCTCCTTGAGCCACTCCGTGTACATGTCGAGAACGCGGCGCACTTGCCAGGGGTCGTTGGTGTAGACGACTTCCAGTTCCTGGCCGTCGTGGATGTGGACTGCGCGCGTGCTGGACCAGTAGTACACTTCCTGCTCATCCATGTCCATGGCGACGCGGCGGCGGGAGACGAGGACACTGAGGGAGCGGAGACGACGAGAAGTGGGAAACCAGGAAGCGGTGCGAATATTGAGACGGTAGGGGAGGGGGAAGGGGATAAAAATCATCCCCATTAATTACTCCGTGCGAATATTGAGACGCGTAGACAACGAGAATATTGACGCGGGTCTTGACTTCTGACGTGCAGTCCAACTGACTAGTGGGGCCTGCGCATTCGATCGTGTTGTCACGTCAAAACCCAGCACCGCCCATTTGCCCTCCTCTTGACCTACCGAAATTTACTCCACGATATAATCGGCCATCATATCACGACCTCCTTTAGCCGCCGCCAGATCTCGCCACGTCTCTCGCCGCCACGGCTCGCCACGTCTCTCGCCGGCGAGACTTGTAAGACTCTCGCTCCGCGTCGAGACCAAGGATGGCGCCTACTAGTGGAGTAAGTAAATAAAATGTACGTCTCGCGATCGATCGTTGTTTCCGATTTGTAATCTATCTTCATATTTTTTGCAGTGTCTAGTTTGCTTTGACAAGAAGGGGATGTGCGGCGGAGGGGGAGTCACGTTAGGTTTTTTCGTGCAAACACTACAAGAGGGTTTTGAGGAGAAGACGGTACATGCGCTTATAAGTTTAAAATTCATTCAGATGTTTTATTAATTCACCGCCACATCAAAGTTTAACACGTGATCCTAGTAGTTATTGCTAGTTTAGTACTATTATTCAGATGTGTGTAATAATTGTTCTTCACCATATGTATTAACCGCTTATTTATGGTTGAGTTTTAGGATAGTTGTGATAACTTTTACGTTCATATGAGTTTTACGATAGTTGTAGCTGTTAGAGATAGAGGTATCGGTAGAAGTTCAGATATGTGCTTATAGAAGTTCAGTCCTATACCGATAGAAGTTCAGATATGTGCTGATAGAAGTTCAGATATGTGCTGATAGAAGTCCTAGATACATACGATGTATTACTTGCGCAACAATGTACCTCCCCTATATATTAATGAGATATGAGAATAGTTAACTTACTTTTGTATTAACTCTACTGAATTTAGGTCATCCCTTGCTACTATAGACCGTATTTCCTTCAGAAGTATGGTGTCCAGACCTTCGACAAGACAACTTTTGAAGCTGCACTTAGAACCAAAGATGGCCATGCATTTGTTGTTAATGTTACCAACAGAGCTGGCAGAACCTATATCAACGGAAGATTTTGGAACGAATTTGCTAGAGTGTACAATTTTAAGGTTGGCATGGAGTTAATTTTCAGAATTAACTCATCTGGTCAGGATACTGATACGTCTCCAACGTATCGATAATTTCTTATGTTCCATGCTACTTTATTGATGATACCTACATGTTTTATGCACATTATATGTCATATTTATGCATTTTCTGGAACTAACCTATTAACAAGATGCCGAAGAGCCGCTTCGTTGTTTTCTGCTGTTTTTGGTTTCGTAAATCCTAGTAAGGAAATATTCTCGGAATTGGACGAAATCTTCGCCCAGGGTCCTATTTTTGCACGGAGCTTCCAGAAGACCGAAGAGGGAAGGAAGTGGGGCCACGAGGCGCCGACACCATAGGCCGGCGCGGCCCAGGTCCTGGCCGCGCCGACCTAGGGTGTGGGGACCTCGTGTGGCCCCCCGCGTTGCCCTTCCGCCTACTTAAAGCCTCCGTCGCGAAAACCCCAGTACCGAGAGCCACGATACGGAAAACCTTCCAGAGACGCCGCCGCCGCGAATCCCATCTCGGGGATTCGGGAGATCGCCTCCGGCACCCCGCCGGAGAGGGGATTAATCTCCCGGAGGACTCTACACCGCCATGGTCGCCTCCGGAGTGATGAGTGAGTAGTTCACCCCTGGACCATGGGTCCATAGCAGTAGCTAGATGGTCGTCTTCTCCTTGTTGTGCTTCATTGTTGGATCTTGTGAGCTGCCTAACATGATCAAGATCATCTATATGTAATTCTATATGTTGTGTTTGTCGGGATCCGATGGATAGAGAATACTATGTTATGGTGATTATCAATCTATTGTTTATGTGTTGTTTATGATCTTGCATGCTCTCCGTTATTAGTAGAGGCTCCGGCCAAGTTTTTGCTCTTAACTCCAAGAGGGAGTATTTATGCTCGATAGTGGGTTCATGCCTTCATTGACACCTGGGATCGTGACGGTAGGTTCTAAGGTTGTGATGTGTCTGTTGCCACTAGGGATAAAACATTGATGCTATGTCTAAGGATGTAGTTGTTGATTACATTACGCACCATACTTAATGCAATTGTCCGTTGCTTAGCAACTTAATACCGAATGGGGTTCGGATGATAACCTCGAAGGTGGACTTTTTAGGCATAGATGCGGTTGGATGGCGGTCTATGTACTTTGTCGTAATGCCCAATTAAATCTCACTATATTTATCATATCATGTATATG
This sequence comes from Lolium rigidum, assembly GCF_022539505.1. Lineage (NCBI taxonomy): Eukaryota > Viridiplantae > Streptophyta > Magnoliopsida > Poales > Poaceae > Lolium > Lolium rigidum. The sequence continues at coordinate 86,466,969 of NC_061514.1, read as the reverse complement.
CATTGTTATGCCCTTCTCTATTTGTCAATTGCCCAACCGTAATTTGTTCACCCAACATGCTTTTATCTTATGGGAGAGACACCTCTAGTGAACTCGTGTACCCCGGTCCTATTCTTTACATAGCATACAATCTATCGCAATTGTTCTTTACTTGTTTTCTTGCAAACAATCATCTTCCACACAATACGGTTAATCCTTTGTTACAGCAAGCCGGTGAGATTGACAACCTCACCTGTTTCGTTGGGGCAAAGTACTTTGGTTGTGTTGTGCGGGTTCCACGTTGGCGCCGGAATCCCCGGTGTTGCGCCGCATCACATTTCGCGACCATCAACCTTCAACGTGCTTCTTGGCTCCTCCTGGTTCGATTAAACCTTGGTTTCTTTCTGAGGGAAAACTTGCCACTGTGCGCATCATACCTTCCTCTTGGGGTTCCCAACGGACGTGTACCTTTACGCGCATCAAGCCTGTTTTCTGGCGCCGTTGCCGGGGAGATCAAGACACGCTGCAAGGGGAGTCTCCACTTCTCAATCTCTTTACTTTGTTTTTGTCTTGCTTTATTTTATTTACTACTTTGTTTGCTGCACCTAAACAAAACACACAAAAAAATTAGTTGCTAGCTTTACTTTATTTACTGTCTTGTCCTCTATATCAAAAACACAAAAAAATTAGTTACTTGCATTTAATTTATTTTGTTATCATGTCTAGTCCTGTACTTGTTTTTATTTTCACTAGTTAGGCATAATGGAAAACAACAAAAATATGAGAGATCTTTATGAACTTTATCTTGAATTAGGACATGATGTGTTTGAAGAAAGAATTAAGAAACCCATGGAACTTTATATGCATGCTAATGGGAATGTTATTACTATGAATGCTTTGAACACCATTGTTGCTAATGCTATGGAAAATTCTAAGCTTGGGGAAGCTGGTTTTGATGAGCATGATATTTTTAGTCCCCCAAGCATTGAGGAGAAAATTTACTTTGATGATACTTTGCCTCCCATTTATGATGATTATAATGATAGTAGTCTTTTGTTACCACCTGTTATGGAGGATAAATTTGATTATGATTACAATATACCTCCTATATTTGATAGCTACTTTGTTGAATTTGCTCCCACTACAATTAATAAGAATGACTATGCTTATGTTGGGAGTAGTAATTATTTTATGCATGAGACTCATGATAAGAATGCTTTAAGTGATAGTTATATTGTTGAGTTTGCTCATGATGCTACTGAAAGTTATTATGAGAGAGGAAAATATGGTTGTAGAAATTTTCATGTTACTAAAATGCCTCTCTATGTGCTGAAATTTTTCAAGCTACACTTGTTTTATCTTTCTATGCTTGTTGCATTATGCTTCTTGAACTTGTTTATTTACAAGATTTCTTTTCATAGGAAGCATGTTAGACTTAAATGTGTTTTGAATTTGCCTCTTGATGCTCTCTTTTGCTTCAACTTCTATTTCTTGCGAGTGCATCATTAAAACTGCTGAGCCCATCTTGATGGCTATAAAGAAAGACCTTCTTGGGAGATAACCCATGTGTTTTTTTACTACAGTACTTTGTTTTATATTTGAGTCTTGGAAGTTGTTTACTACTGTAGCAACCTCTCCTTATCATGTTTTTGTGCCAAGTAAAGTTTCTATGTCAAAGTTGATGTTATATTTGGAAACGCTGCGCAGAAACAGCATTGCTGTCTGTCACGAATCTGGGAACAGTTCTCTGTAAAAAATTCGAAAAAATATGCCAATTTACGAGCGTGATCCTCAGATATGTACGCAACTTTCATTAGTTTTGAGTTTTTCCATTTGAGCAAGTCTGGTGCCAGCTTTAAATTCGTCTTTACGGACTGTTTTGTTTTTGACAGATTCTGCCTTTTATTTCGCATTGCCTCTTTTGCTATGTTGGATTTATTTCTTTGATCCATTAATGTCCAGTAGCTTTATGCAATGTCCAGAAGTAAAAATAATGATTGTGTCACCTCTGAATGTGTGAATTATTAATTATGCACTAACCCTCTAATGAGTTTGCTTGAAGTTTGGTGTGAAGGAAGTTTTCAAGGGTCAAGAGAGGAGAATGATATACTATGATCAAGAGGAGTGAAATCTCTAAGCTTGGGGATGCCCCCGTGGTTCACCCCTGCATATTTTAAGAAGACTCAAGCGTCTAAGCTTGGGGATGCCCAAGGCACCCCCTTCTTCATCGACAACATCATCAGGTTCCTCCCCTGAAACTATATTTTTATTCAATCACATCTTGTGTTCTTTACTTGGAGCGTCGGTTTGTTTTTGTTTTTGTTTTTGTTTGAATAAAATGGATCCTAGCATTCACTTTGTGGGAGAGAGACACGCTCCGTTGTTTCATATGGACAAATATGTCCTTAGGCTTTACTCATAATGTTCAAGGCGAAGTTTCTTCTTCGTTAAATTGTTATATGGTTGGAATTGGAAAATGCTACATGTAGTAATTCTAAAATGTCTTGGATAATGTGATACTTGGCAATTGTTGTGCTCATGTTTAAGCTCTTGCATCATATGCTTTGTACCCATTAATGAAGAAATACATAGAGCTTGCTAAAATTTGATTTGCATATTTGGTTTCTCTAAGGTCTAGATAATATCTAGTATTGAGTTTTGAACAACAAGGAAGACGGTGTAGAGTCTTATAATGTTTACAATATGTCTTTTATGTGAGTTTTGCTGCACCTGTTCATCCTTGAGTTTGCTTCAAATAACCTTGCTAGCCTAAACCTTGTATCGAGAGGGAATACTTCTCATGCATCCAAAATCCTTGAGCCAACTACTATGCCATTTGTGTCCACCATACCTACCTACTACATGGTATTTCTCCGCCATTCCAAAGTAAATTGCTTGAGTGCTACCTTTAAAATTCCATCATTCACCTTTGCAATATATAGCTCATGGGACAAAATAGCCTTAAAAACTATCGTAGTATTGAATATGTACTTATGCACTTTATATTTTATTAAGTTGCTTGTTGTGTGATAACCATGCTTCGGGGAACGCCATCAACTATTGTTGAATATCATGTGAGCTGCTATGCATGTCCGTCTTGTCTGAAGGATCTATCATTTTAGTGGTTGGAGCATGCAAAATTGTTAGAGAAGAACATTGGGCCGCTAACTAAAGTCATGAATCATGGTTGAAGTTTCAGTTTTGGACATATATCCTCAATCTCATATGAGAAGAATAATCATTGCTACATGCTTATGCATTTAAGAGGAGTCCATTATCTGTTGTCCATGTTGTCCCGGTATGGATGTCTAAGTTGAGAATAATCAAAAGCGAGAAATCCAAAATGCGAGCATTCTCCTTAGACCTTTGTACGAGCGGCATGGAGGTACCCCTTTGTGACACTTGGTTGAAACATGGCATGCAAAGATCCGGTAGTCCAAGCTAAGTAGGACGAGGTGCGGACACTATTAGTATACTATGCATGAGGCTTGCAACTTGTAAGATATAATTTACATAACTCATATGCTTTATTACTACCGTTGACAAAATTGTTTCATGTTTTCAAAATAAAAGCTCTAGCACAAATATAGCAATCGTTGCTTTCCTCTTGAAGGACCATTCTTTTACTTTTATTGTTGAGTCAGTTTACCTATCTCCTTCCACCTTAAGAAGCAAAACACTTGTGTGAACTGTGCATTGATTCCTACATACTTGCATATTGCACTTGTTATATTACTTTATGTTGACAATATCCATGAGATATACATGTTATAAGTTGAAAGCAACCGCTGAAACTTAATCTTCCTTTGTGTTGCTTCAACACCTTTACTTTGATTTATTGCTTTATGAGTTAACTCTTATGCAAGACTTATTGATGCTTGTCTTGAAGTACTATTCATGAAAAGTCTTTGCTATATGATTCACTTGTTTACTCATATCATTACCTTTGTTTTGATCGCTGCATTCATTACATATGTTTACAAATAGTATGATCAAGATTATGATGGCATGTCACTTCAGAAATTATCTTTGTTATAGTTTTACCTGCTCGGGACGAGCAGAACTAAGCTTGGGGATGCTGATACGTCTCCAACGTATCGATAATTTCTTATGTTCCATGCTACTTTATTGATGATACCTACCTGTTTTATGCACATTATATGTCATATTTATGCATTTTCTGGAACTAACCTATTAACAAGATGCCGAAGAGCCAGTTGCTGTTTTCTGCTGTTTTTGGTTTCAGAAATCCTAGTAAGGAAATATTCTCGGAATTGGACGAAATCTTCGCCCGGGGTCCTATTTTTGCACGGAGCTTCCAGAAGACCGAAGAGGGAAGGAAGTGGGGCCACGAGGCGCCGACACCATAGGCCGGCGCGGCCCGGGCCCCGGCCGCGCCGACCTAGGGTGTGGGGCCCTCGTGTGGCCCCCGCGTTGCCCTTCCGCCTATTTAAAGCCTCCGTCGCGAAAACCCCGGTACCGAGAGCCACGATACGGAAAACCTTCCGGAGACGCCGCCGCCGCGAATCCCATCTCGGGGGATTCGGGAGATCGCCTCCGGCACCCTGCCGGAGAGGGATTCATCTCCGGAGGACTCTACACCGCCATGGTCGCCTCCGGAGTGATGAGTGAGTAGTTCACCCCTGGACCATGGGTCCATAGCAGTAGCTAGATGGTCGTCTTCTCCTTGTTGTGCTTCATTGTTGGATCTTGTGAGCTGCCTAACATGATCAAGATCATCTATATGTAATTCTATATGTTGTGTTTGTCGGGATCCGATGGATAGAGAATACTATGTTATGGTGATTATCAATCTATTGTTTATGTGTTGTTTATGATCTTGCATGCTCTCCGTTATTAGTAGAGGCTCTAGCCAAGTTTTTGCTCTTAACTCCAAGAGGGAGTATTTATGCTCGATAGTGGGTTCATGCCTTCATTGACACCGGGATCGTGACGAGTAGGTTCTAAGGTTGTGATGTGCTTGTTGCCACTAGGGATAAAACATTGATGCTATGTCTAAGGATGTAGTTGTTGATTACATTACGCACCATACTTAATGCAATTGTCCGTTGCTTAGCAACTTAATGCTGAATGGGGTTCGGATGATAACCTCGAAGGTGGACTTTTTAGGCATAGATGCGGTTGGATGGCGGTCTATGTACTTTGTCGTAATGCCCAATTAAATCTCACTATATTTATCATATCATGTATATGCATTGTTATGCCCTTCTCTATTTGTCAATTGCCCGACTGTAATTTGTTCACCCAACATGCTTTTATCCTATGGGAGAGACACCTCTAGTGAACTGTGGACCCCGGTCCTATTCTTTACATAGCATACAATCTACTGCAATTGTTCTTTACTGTTTTCTTGCAAACAATCATCTTCCACACAATACGGTTAATCCTTTGTTACAACAAGCCGGTGAGATTGACAACCTCACTGTTTCGTTGGGGCAAAGTACTTTGGTTGTGTTGTGCAGGTTCCACGTTGGCGCCGGAATCCCTGGTGTTGCGCCGCATCACATTTCGCGACCATCAACCTTCAACGTGCTTCTTGGCTCCTCCTGGTTCGATTAAACCTTGGTTTCTTTCTGAGGGAAAACTTGCCACTGTGCGCATCATACCTTCCTCTTGGGGTTCCCAACGGACGTGTACCTTTACGCGCATCAGATACTCTTGTAATAACTAGAACTGAACCACTAATCCATCCAGGTAATTTTCCACCTTTGGACAGAATGATTGATCATATTAATTATTCCATCTTAAGTCAGTTATTTTAATTATGCAGCTTACTACCAGTTGTCCCGTACGAAGCGTGACATTGTTGACTCGCTCAGTACTACTGATGGAACAATGATAAATTGGAGGATGATGCATACCGTCATTCTTCAGGTGGACAACTTGGACTACCTTGTTGAGTACCACAATGCTGGAGATTGTGATCAAGGAGCACTAGTTGTCCCAATGCTGCATACTCTGAATTGGACAAACAGCGAAAATTACAATAAACACGTGGTAAGCAGTAGATCATATCATTTCATTAACTTTGCGACCTACATTACGTACAGGTGTTTAACTAAACTATGTCTCTACTGTTGGAACAGAAAATCCCTAGCCGTTTGGTTCCTAAAGATATGGAACAATATGGTGCAATCAGTATTGTGTGCCATCCCCAGTACTTTGGTGCGTGCGTCCTACGCAATTTCTTCTGACGATGGTCGTCTCTGCGTCAGTGGGTGGAAGGAGTTCATGGACAAGGAAAAGCACCTTCAGATGGGTGACAAGATGTTGTTCTTGCTTTACCTGGGAAATGCAGGGGTTTACTTGTTTGCTACCCATGTGCCTGAAATCGATCTGGAGTAACTAGTCAGTGATTCATGGTGCCCGTGAGTCCAACTATGCAGCCCCTTTAGGTTTAAATTAAGTTGTAAAACTCTATGCGATTGTCGATTTTGCTTGTGTTAAAACAATAGTTAGTCATATCGTGATGCTGGTTGTAATCGTGTCAAGTGTCGATTAATTAAAACCATTGTCAAAGTTATGTTACCGAACATATAAATAAGAACATTTCAAATGTTTGGAACAAAACATATAGTTGTATGTATGCATTACATGTTTCTATCAATCAACATCACTATCTTCTTCTGAATTTTTTCCCTCGTCATCATCTATGTTCTCTTCCAATATGAGACTCTCTTCCTCATTCTGTAGTTCATCTTCGCTCATATCCATGTCAACATTGGGAGTATCTTCCCCATTCTCTAGTTCACGAATTGTACGAGCATCATGAATACGTACAACTTCATCAGCACGATGATCATCCTCCTCTGCTTCCACCTCTGCTTCCTCGTCTAGGTCGACAACATCATGAAATGTATGGTCGACTGAACCTTCATCCTCCTGGTATACGTCTTCATTCCGTACAAATGCATCATCGTTACCATCTTCTAATTCTGGAACGTCGTACACGTGTCTATGGCTGAACTTCTGCACCACTTTCCACGGATCACCGAACTTTGTATCCTCCAAATAGAAGCATGTTTTAGCTTGACTGGCCAATATGAATGGTGAATTCTTGAACCATAGGACAGAAGTGTTAACGCTTTTAAAATAACCATCATCTTTTATCTTGGAACCCCTGCTCGCAAGGTCGAACCAGTCGCAACGAAACAAGTACACGAACTCGTCACCGTGCTTGTTACTCCCGTACTGCAGTTCAAGAACTTCTTGCAGAACACCATAGTACTCGGTCTCATCTGCATCACCAAAAGATCCCTTAGTCGCTACGCCCGAATTTTGAGTCTTCAGGTCTTTATCCCGAGTAAGCGTGCGAAACCTCGCACCCTTTACGTTGCAACCAGCATATACTACTACACGCCGGTCTGGCCCAGCAGCCAAAGACTTCAAATCTTCTGATGTATTGTCCAACTGTCTCACATGGTTTGCAAACCAACCTGCAAACTCTCTCTGAACCGTCTCCTCGATGTCACGCACACCCCTACCTCCCAATTCTTGTCGGAATTCACTGAAACATAGAAAAAACACATATGAAATACGGGACAATTATGTACGCAACATTGAGAAGTAGTTATTAAAGTGAAGCTAACTACTTACTTGATATAACGTTCTACATCGTCACGGTTGTTCAGCACATACCAAACCATTTTGTCAAATTCCTTGTCAAAATGTTTCAAAATGGATTTCCCAAGACCTTTAGCTCCAACTCGAAAATACTTCCATCTCGTCACGATCGGGTTTTCGCCGTATGTCTTGGTTCCTATCATCTTTGTTAAATCTTGTTTCTGTGCCATCCTTGAAAAATCTAGAGCAAAAAATCAAACACTCATCAACAATGTAGCCCTCTGCGATAGAACCTTCTGGCCTTGCTTTGTTACGGACCATAGACTTTAGATAACGTAATATTCTCTCAACTGGATACATCCAACCATAATGAACAGGACCCCTCAAAAGAGCCTCGTCGGGAAGATGAATAGCTAAGTGCACCATTACATCAAAAAAAGCTGGGGGGAAGAGCTTCTCAAGTTTGCATAGGATCACAACAATTTCAACTTTCAATCGATTCAGCACATCAACTTTCGGTGTTTTGGCACACAGACTCCCTAAAAAATCTTCCTAGCTCTGCAATAGCCACATACATTTCCTTGGATGCAATTCCCTTGAGCCCAGTAGGCAACACTCGCTGCGAAGTATGTGACAATCATGCGTCTTCATACCGGTAACCTTACAACCATCAATATTCACACATCTTCCCCGGTTTGCGCAATAACCATCCGGGAACCTAGTGTTTGCCAAATACCTACACAAATGTCTCTTCCGTTCCTTCGAAAGCGTCCACGGTGCAGGGGGCTTCGCATAAGTTACTGCTGCATCATCATCATCCTTCACAATTTTCTTCAACCAATACTTCTCCCAGATTTTGAATTTCTTCAAATCAATTCTAGAACTAACAGTGTCCTTATTCCTTCCCTCAAGTTCAAGTAGTGTACAGTTGCACGCTTCCGCTTTCTACTTATTGGATTTTTCCCATGTTCAAAATCCTTAACCCTTTCTACCTTCCCAGCTACCTCTTTGGGTGTGTACTTCCTTGGTGGATCTCTAGTCTCAGCTTTACCATTGAAAAGTCTGCTTCTCCTGTATGGGTGACTTTTATCAAGAAATCGCTGATGCCCAATATATCCAATTTTGTTTTTCAAAGATTCAGCGCAAGGATTCTCATCGCAATGCACACACGCATGAAATCCTCTTGTGCTTCGGCCTGACATAGTGGCATATCCAGGATAATCATGAATAGACCAAAGAAACGCAGCATGCAATGGGAAATATTCATCTGTGCATGCATCAAATGTCTGCACACCACTCCATAGCTGCTCATATCTTTTATCAGTGGCTGCATAAATACATGAAAATCTTTCCCTGGGAATACTTCCGGGAATTAGCAATGCCATCATGTAATTCGATTGATCCATGCACATCCATGGTGGGAAGTTGTAAGGAATCACAAAAACAGGCCACATACTCGTAAGGATTACTCATACTTCCAAAGGGACTGAAGCCGTCCGTGGCAAAACCTAGTCTTATGTTACGAGGATCTTTAGCAAACCAATCAAACTTGCCATCAAAGTGCTTCCATGCCTCACCATCAGCAGGGTGCCTCAGTACATTGAGCTCAACAACCCTCTTCTCTTTGTGCCATCTAGTATGTGTCGACATTTCCTTTTTAACAAATAGTCTCTGCAACCTTTTAATTATAGGAAAGTACCTTAACACCTTGTGAGGGATTTTCTTTTTTCCAGTAGGGTCTCTATATCTTGATACTCCACAAACATGGCAGTGCGTATCGTCCTTGTGATCTCCCCAAAATAAAGAACAATCAAACTTGCATGCATGAATTGTCTCATAACCAAGCCCAACATCAGAAAGAACACTCTTTGCATCAGCATATGATTTGGGAAAGTCCACATCTGGCAAAGCTGTACGTAAAAGCTGAAGTAAGAGATCAAATCCTCTGTTTGTTATCCGGCTATATGATTTGACATGAAGGAGCTGAATAATGAACGACAACCTAGTGAAAGTGGTGCATCCCTGTTATCACCAGAATTTGACCGAGTCAGAGGTGGGCCGCGATCAAGATGGACGTGAAGATTGTACATGGAAGAAATACGTGAATCGGCCTTTTATACCAAGTTGGGCTAAACTGCCCATGTATCTGTAACACATATTAGATCGCATCTTAGTTTAGAAGTTAGAGTTTTACCCGTGCACGGTTTGGTGCACGCCCACATTAGAAAGTCCCCTGGACTATAAATATGTATCTAGGGTTTATGGAATAAACAACAACCAACGTTCAACACAAACCAATCTCGGCGCATCGCCAACCCCTTCGTCTCAAGGGTTCCTCCGGTAAGCACCATGCTGCCTAGATCGCATCTTGCGATCTAGGCAGCACGAGCCTGCCCACGTTGTTCATGCGTTGCTCGTACTGAAGCCTTTTTGATGGCGAGCAACGTAGTTATCATAGATGTGCTAGGGTTAGCATTGTTCTTAGTATCATATGCTGGTCGTAGTGCAACCCTTGCGCATCTAGCCGTCCTTGTACCTCATCATGGGTGCAGGGGCGGCACCCCGCTTGATCGTTATTTAGTAGATCTGATCCGTTACGATTGCTCCTTGATTTATCAGGGATTAGTTTAATATCTGCAATAGTTAGGCCTTACAAAGGGTTGGAGGATCCAGCGGCGTGTAGGGTGTAGTTTGCTGGCCCTAGACAGGACGTTCCGAGGATCAACCTCGTGTTGGTTTTTAGGCCTTGTCTAGGGCTGTCTTACGGTCACCCTGCGCGAGCGCGAGGCCCAATCGTGAGTAGGATGATCCGATTATGCGGTGAAAACCCTAGATCGTCGTGGATCTCATATGCTTTATCTTGATCAAGCAGGACCACCATATATTCGGCCACCTTGGACGAATCATGGGTGGATCGGCTCCATGAGCCGATTCACGGGATAACCCGAGAGCCGATCGAGGCTCGTATTTAACGTGTACGTGTGTGCCCCGCAGGAAACTAAGCGAGGCATCATCCACACCTTCCTGACCAGGTATAGGTCAGGTGGCACGCCCTTGCAATTTGCATCGGCGCGCGACCAGGAGGCTTTGCGGGCCGTCGCTCTGAGGGACTGGGGCCAGCCGCAGCCCTAGTTGTTCCCGGCTCTATGGTGTTGGCCAGTCACTGCCCGCCGGTGGGTTTCTGACGCCAACAATCCCTTATGAAGTTCTTTTTTCGCTGACTCAATTAGATTAGCATACATATTTGGCAGGTCAGGACCTTTATTTCCAGACTTCTGCAGTTCATCGATCATACTAGACGAATCATCAACATAACAATCACCATTGTCTTCCTCTTCATCGTTGTCACTATCCTACGCACCATCATCGTCTCTATCCCGCCCTTCGTCATCACTAAAACCTTCCCCATGTCTAGTCCATCTTGTATACGTCATGGACATACCTGAACAATTGCAGTGATCCTCGACTGTTTTTATATCCTGACGTATCAGATTTAGGCAGTCCTTGCAAGGGCACAAGATTGGTTCATCTGTATTGTCCAAGTGTTCTCGCGCAAACTTGATGAAATCCCTAACACCTGCCATGTACTTTGTTGTGAACTTCTTGGTGCCATCAGTTATCCAACTTCGATCCATTGCCTACAATTCAGTTAAGAACATGCCAACGTTCTTCAGAACAGATCTTGACAACTGATTAAAAAATCTAGACCTAACGAACAATCAGGAGAACTCACCGATGATGCGTCTCGCCGCCACCACAATGGAGCCTTCACGGATTTCTTCTCAACTCGACGAGAACCCTAGTCGATTCGACTGTTAGCAAGATCAGCCAGGTAGGCCGTGTCTGCTAGCGGCGCGACTTAAACGAGGCACCCTTGGCCGTCATAAATATTAATAAGGAAATTATTATGTCGTAACATCTAGATCACACCATTGAAATAAATATGTAGAATAGACTAGTTACGGATCAAGATAAAAATTCTATATCTACCTTAGCGGTAACACTCCGCGTCGGTCACGCCAAAGCCCTGGTTCGATTCTTCCAAACCACAATTTTTACTTAATTAAATATGTTCCTGACAAGTGGGTCACACCTGATATATAAAACTAATAACATTTAATAAAGTAACTTAGTATTATTGACCTGCTACGTGGGTCCGTTGTATATGCAAATCACGGTTTACATACACCATGATCTTTGATTTCGTCACCTATTAACAGACACGATGGAAGCCCTTCCCGCTTGGGTAATGGGTGACGATTTTTTGTTGACGAAAAATCATACCGTCAAGCATTACCTTAAATGCTTGACGAAAGATGAATTCGTCACCTATAAGGACACATCCATGACGGTATGCATTTTTGTCACCTGGGTTTTCGTCAACAAATCCCCCATCTCTTGTAGTGAAAGTGGTACACTCCTTATGCTTCATGTGTTGACCAACTTGAATTCAATCTTCACTCTTAGTCTTGGTCAACCTTTTATCTCTTCATGCTCTATCATAATATCTTGTTCATTAATTTCTTAACACATAAGCTAGAGCATGGATAACTTGAGTTCCACACAAGAACTCCATATTCATTTCTTCTTCTTGATCATATCATATTCTTCTCTTCAAATCGATGATCTTGATGCCAATACCAAAGGTATAACATTATATTCATGGCATCCACACATGAATCCAACATATGGACTTCAAGAAATACTTATGGAATATTCCTTCATATAAACACAACGAAAACATTAGTCTATAGAGGATTTTCATTAATTACCAAAAACACACACAAGGTTTGGTTGCTAGTACATAGCATGAGGCTTTGAGTGCATTGTGTGTTAGCAAACTGGTTCATCTTAATCCACTGTAATCTACAAAACCATAGTTGATTCGAAATAAAGTGTACATGAAAAATATGCGCCTCGAAGTTGTGATTCCATTCCCGTGATCGGTTAATAGTTTTGCCCAATGTTTAAATCATGGTTTCATGTTCCCTTTGGAGCTTATTTGGATGAATTTTGTAAAATTCGTGGGTCACGGTCGACCATTTGAAATTTCCTTCGAGGAGTAGTTTCACCGCACCGTTCCACACAACTTTTATGCTCAAAGTTTTTGATTTTGCCATTCGTATACGAGTAGATCTACAACCTCGTACAATGTATTAGGGAGGCAAAGAAGCACTCATCTACCAATGTTAAAACAAAAAACTACGAACATGAAAGTTTTGTAAAACAACAAGATGAACTTACTCATCGAAGAAAATTTCAAACGGTTGACCGAGTCTCACGAATCTGGCAAAATTTGACCAAAAAATCTCCAAAGGGAACACCGAATTGACATTAAAAAACTCGAAGAATCTCCGAACTGGTTTTGGGATTGGATTCACAACATCGAAACACATATTTTACATGTAGAGCTCATCTCGAATCAAAACATCGTTATGTAAATTTGAGGAGACTTAAGATGAACAGATTAGATGGAAGTTTAGGTACAAACTGTGGACGCATGGAGCCATGAAGGGCCCACTCGTTCGCTAGCGAGAGCTTGGCGCGCTAAAAATACTTGAATTGAGCGTGCCTCGGAGGCAAAGTTTCTAGGCTGCTTAGGGTATCTTTAACGCGCCGATCCAAACCGGACGCGTTGGCCCGTCTGAATTGGGCCGTTTGGGTGGCCGCGCGGACCTAGCCGACGGTCCGTTTGGGTCGCGCACTGCGCCCAACACGCGGACGCACCGCAAAAGTCAAATACAACAAAAAAAGAAAAAAAGAAAAACAATTGAACCTAAAACATAGTTCATTTAAACATTTGCCCTATTTTGGGCAAATTTATAAACATATGCCCTATTTTTGGAAAATTTATAGATAATAAATCTCTCTATATGGGCTTTAAACTAAAAAATATATAAAACCCTAGGCTAGGGTTTGAGGTGGACAAGGTGGCCGCCGGCGCTTCACTGATGTTGTGCAAAGCACACAGTTGGAAAACCCCAAGAGGAAGGTATGATGAGCAAAGTAGCAAGTTTTCCCCCAGTATGAAACCAAAGTTTAATCGACCAGCACTACAAGAAAAGTTGCCATGGCCGACGAAGTTGAAGTCGCGCCGTGGTTGCTGGTGTACCATGGCCGACGATTTTGGGTCTGTCCGTTGTGCATGTCAAAACGTTTTTTTTCTCGTTTTTGAGGCCACCTAGCCCGACGAAAACGGCCAAAACGTGGCGTATGGTGGCCGGGACGTGGTGCATCTCGAAATCTCGGGTTCGTCGGCCGAGTCAACGCAAATCCGCACCGCCGAGGGATGTAGGGCCCAGATGGCAGCCTCTCTGGCATTGTTTTCTTTCTCGATCGCGCCATCTCGTTCAACGCTCTCCGATCGAGCCGTTTACGATGCAGGATCATGGGTCCCGCATGTCATCCTCTATGAACCAAAATTCTTAATATTCTTGGATTTTTTTTTTGACCACCTGATTTCTGGCTACTTCCTTTTTCTTTTGATCCCTTGCCGCCTTTGGAAACGTTGAGACCGCTGCTGCTAAATGGGACCCGCATGTCATCCTCTATGTGCAATCAACTTTCTTTTCTTGGAGTTTTTTTGGCACCGCATATTTGGTCACTTGCCTTTTTCTTTCGATCCCCTGCCGCCTCTCAAACGGTGATACCGCTGCTCGCTAAATGGGACCCGCATGTCATCCTCTATGTCTTGTAAAACTTTCTTTTCTTGAATTATTTTTGGCACCTCATATTTGGTCACTTGCCTTTTTCTTTCGATCCCGTCCCGCCTCTCAAACGGTGATACCGCTGCTGCTAAATGGGACCCGCATGTCATCCTCTATTTACTATAAAACTTTCTTTTCTTGAATTATTTTTGGCTCCTCATATTTGGTCACTTGCCTTTTTCTTTCGATCCCGTGCAGCCTCTCAAACGGTGATACCGCTGCTTTGCTAAATGGGACCCGCATGTCATCCTCTATGTACTATAAAACTTTCTTTTCTTGAATTATTTTTGGCTCCTCATATTTGGTCACTTGCCTTTTTCTTTCGATCTCATGCCACATTTGAAACGTTGAGGAACCTGCTGGCTCATGGGACCCGCATGTCATCCTCTATGTGCTATAAAAGTTTATTTTCTTTATTTTTTTTCACCCTCTGATTTTTGGCTATTTCCTTTTTCTTTTGATCCCCTGCCGCCTTTGAAAAGTTGAGGACTCTGCTGGCTCATAGATCCCACATGTCAGCCTCTATGTACAATCAAGTTTCTTTTCTTGAATTATTTTTGGATCCTGATATTTGGTCACTTGCCTTTTTCATTCGATCTCATGCCACATTTGAAACGCTGCTGGCTCATGGGACCCACATGTCATCCTCTATGTGCTATAAAAGTTTATTTTCTTGGATTTTTTTCACCCTCCGATTTTTGGCTATTTCCTTTTTCTTTTGATCCCGTGACGCCTTGGAAACGTTGAGTAAGCTGTCGACTCATGGGACCCGCATGTCATCCTCTATGTACAATCAAGTTTCTTTTCTTGAATTATTTTTGGATCCCGATATTTGGTCACTTGCCTTTTTCTTTCGATCTCATGCCACGTTTGAAACGTTGAGGAACCTCGTCGGCTCATGGGACCCGCATGTCATCCTCTATGTCCATCAACTTTCTTTTCTTGGATTTTTTTGACCGCCTAATTTCTGGCTACTTTCTTTTTCTTTTGATCTCAAGTCGCATTTGAAACGTTGGGACCGCTGCTGCAAAATGGGACCCGCATGTCATCCTGTATGTACCATAAAAGTTTTTTTCTTTGATTTTTTCTTTTGATCCCCTGCCGCCTTGGAAACGTTGAGTAAGCTGCTGACTCATGGGACCCGCATGTCATCCTCTATGTACAATCAACTTTTTTTTTTGATCTCAAGCCGCATTTGAAACGTTGAGACCGCTGCTGCTAAATGGGACCCGCATGTCATCCTCTATGTACAATAAAGTTTTTTCTTGGATTATCTTTGGCTCCTGATATTTTGGCACTTGCCTTTTTCTTTTGATCTCATGCCGCTTTTGAAACATTGACTAAGCTGCTGGCTCATGGGTCCCGCATGTCATCCTCTACGACAATAAAAGTTTTCTTTCTTGGAGTTATTTTTGACCCCTAATTTCTGGCTATTTGCCTTTTTCTTTTGATCTCCTGCCCCCTCTGAAACGATGAGGACGCTGTTGGGAGGTCGGTCCCACATGTCATCCTCTATGAACAATAAAAGTTTCCTTTGATGGATTTATCTTGAACCCCTAATCAATTTCTGGATATTTCCTTTTTTTCTTTTGAGCCCCTGCCGCCTTAAAATCGCTGAGGATGCTGCTGCCTCATGGGTCCCGCATGTCATCCTCTCAGAACGGTAAATGTTTCTTTTCTTGGATTTTGTTTACCAAACGATTTTTGGCTTATTTTTTCTTTCGATCTCCTGCAGCCTTTAAAATGTTGAGGACACTGCTGGCTCACGGGTCCCACATGTCAGCCTCTATGAACAATAAACGCTGAGGATGCTGCTGCCTCATGGGTCCCGCATGTCATCCTCTTAGAAAGAAAATGTTTCTTTTCTTGGATTTTTTACCAACAAATTTTTTGGTTTATTTTTTTTCTTTCCATCCCCTGCCGCCTTTAAAACGTTGACGACGCTGCTGGCTCATGGGTCCCCGATGTCAGCCTCCCCGTACAACAAACATGTGATATCTTGATTATTTTGCAGACAATAAACGGTGTATTGCGCTCGAGCTATTTCAAACGGATAAATTAAATCTTTATTTTTACATAAACATACTTATATGTTGAATCTCCTTGTTTTTTTGTTTTTGCGAAGCATAGGACTTTCTCGTTTTGTTTAGAAAATTCCGAACTTTCCTGTTTTGGAGTGGGCTGAAATTGTACGAGTCAAAAGGCCAAGCAGGATAGTTCGAAGGCCCAGATGTCCAGATGCAGCCCAATTGAAATCTTTATTCTTGGATTTTTTTTCACCCCCTGATTTCTGGCTACTTCATTTTTCTTTTGGCCCTGTGCCGCATTGGAAACGTTGAGACCGCTGCTGCAAAATGGGACCCGCATATCATCCTCTATGTACTATAAAACTTTCTTTTCTTGAATTATTTTTGGCTCCTGATATTTGGTGAATTGCCTTTCTCTTTCGATCCCGTGCAGCCTCTCAAACGGTGATACCGCTGCTGTTAAATGGGACCCGCATGTCATCCTCTATGTACAATCAAGTTTCTTTTCTTGAATTATTTTTGGCTCCTGATATTTGGTCACTTACCTTTTTCTTTCGATCTCATGCCACGTTTGAAACGTTGAGGAACCTGCTGGCTCATGGGACCCGCATGTCATCCTCTATGTGCTATAAAAGTTTATTTTCTTGGATTTTTTTTTCACCCTCTGATTTTTGGCTATTTCCTTTTTCTTTTGATCCCCTGCCACCTTGGAAACGTTGAGTAAGCTGCTGACTCATGGGACCCGCATGTCATCCTCTACGTACAATCAAGTTTCTTTTCTTGAATTATTTTTGGCTCCTGATATTTGGTCACTTACCTTTTTGTTTCGATCTCATGCCACGTTTGAAACGTTGAGGAACCTGCTGGCTCATGGGACCCGCATGTCATCCTCTATGTGCTATAAAAGTTTATTTTCTTGGATTTTTTTTCACCTTCTGATTTTTGGCTATTTCCTTTTTCTTTTGATCCCCTGCCGCCTTGGAAACGTTGAGTAAGCTGCTGACTCAATGGACCCGCATGTCATCCTCTATGTACAATCAAGTTTCTTTTCTTGAATTATTTTTGGATCCTGATATTTGGTCACTTGCCTTTTTGTTTCGATCTCATGCCACGTTTGAAACATTGAGGAACCTGCTGGCTCATGGGACCCGCATGTCATCCTCTATGTGCTATAAAAGTTTATTTTCTTTGTTTTTTTTCACCCTCTGATTTTTGGCTATTTCCTTTTTCTTTTGATCCCCTGCCGCCTTGGAAACGTTGGGTAAGCTGCTGACTCATGGGACCCGCATGTCATCCTCTATGTACAATCAACTTTCTTTTTCTTTTGATCTCAAGACGCATTTGAAACGTTAAGACCGCTGCTGCTAAATAGGACCCGCATGTCATCCTCTATGTACAATAAAGTTTCTTTTCTTGGATTATCTTTGGATCCTGATATTTGGTCACTTGCCTATTTCTTTCGATCTCATGCCACGTTTGAAACGTTGAGGAACCTGCTGGCTCATGGGACCCGCATGTCATCCTCTATGTACTACAAAAGTTCATTTTCTTGGGTTTTTTTCACCCTCTGATTTTTGGCTATTTCCTATTTCTTTTGATCCCCTGCCGCCTTTGAAAGTTGAGGACTCTGCTGCCTCATAGGTCCCACATGTCAGCCTATATGAACGATAAAGCTTTCCTTTCTTGGAGTTTTTTTTACCCCCTAATTTCTGGCTACTTTCTTTTTCTTTTGATCTCAAGCCGCATTTGAAACGTTGGGACAGCTGCGCTGCAAAATGGGACCCGCATGTCATCCTCTATGTACAATAAAAGTTTCTTTTCTTGGATTATGTTTCACCCTCCGATTTTTGGTCACTTGCCTTTTTATTTCGATCTCATGCCGCCTTTGAAAATGTTGAGGAA
>NC_061514.1:86422889-86448670 GCF_022539505.1 Lolium rigidum | reverse complement strand
CTTGCATGTTGTAGTATGCCAGTCGTTGATATAACATTCGCGAAGTACCAATCCGCAAATATTACATCCCTCAGAGTAGTACAACAGAACATAGCAAGTCCATAACTCATTCATACATTATTACAAACCATATATACATATCATCTTGGAGCTCCTCTTGGGTCCTAAGAGGTTCACTCCTGGGTTCGAGGCGAACCCAACTTAGCTTACAATATAGAAGTTTCACACGACTTAACATTTATTCTCTCGAGCAGCTAAGTATTAAGAGTTCGTGCTGCTCGGCTACTACTACTACTCGATATTTCTAAGCTTGGTATCCTCCGGAAGCCTCCCCGGTCCCGTAGACTATGAGGTAGTCTACGCCTTCAATACCTCCAGAGAGGTCTGGTTCTTCATAGCCGATGATGTCGGCTCCTTCAGGGTTGTCGTTGTCCTCCTCCAGATGGTTCAGACAGTCTAAGCAGGGGATTTAAGAGTGGTATGAGTACGAGCGTACTCAACAAGTTCATATTAGGAAAGAGGTGTTTAATGCACTAACTACGGTACCGGACCGGAAAGTCCGATACCATGCGAGTTTTGATAACCATTTCTTCAAAAGGTTGTTTTTATTCGGAAGAACTATGTCCGTCGGCCTTCACCGGTTTACTAGAACTTCATGGAGTTCCTTTCCGGCAGCGTTCGCAGTTCCAAATCCCGGAACAAGGAGTGACTGGTCACAATTCGTTACACTCTGCAGAGGTGTGTTTCTGTACCCATAAGAGATCTTAACCTTGGTGCCAACCGGGCAGCTTTCCTGTCCACACTCCCTTTGGTGTGAGGCCCGGTATAAGGTCCTAGCCGTTCATATTCCTCCGCTACCTCGCACACCCACCCTTTGTTGCATCCCCGACCCTGGGTCCTCGTCGGTCCCATTATTCCCATATTTCAGGGTGGACCCCGACCACGACGACAGTTTGGGATCGAACCAAACTCCTTCGCCGGTAGATGCAACCCCTCATAGACCGCAATACCGTGGGGACTTTAAGCTTCCCCAGCTACCAAATGATCTTCGGGCTGCAAGTGTTCTACGGACAAAGCCGTGGGGACTTTAAGCTTCCCCAGCTACCAAATGCACCCTAGGATTCAAGTGTTCTCCGGTAAAGCGCGTCCGTTGATGTACGAGAGGTGGAAATACAATTGGCTACTCCGTCCCACTCCAGATCTTATGGTGAACACGGTTTATACGGCACAAGAATCACTGGACGACATTTGTTGTTTAATCCTAGATGGATAAAAACCCTTGCAATGGAACCTCCACCATATCATCACAATCCATGGTTCCATTGCCAACCACATAGTCATATTCATAGTTATGAAAATAGTGGTTTTGCTTTTTATGCAATAGCGATAAACATATAACTTTGCAAGTAATTTGGTAAAAATACTCAAATGACAAGAGCAAGCGATGAACTTGCCTGAACACTGCAAAGTGTTGCAGTTGGATGGTGTGGACTGACCCTTGTCCGCTGTTGCTGAAAAATAGCATCATTGTCCGATAAGGGCAATGGTTAAAGAAGCAATTATGCATGATTCAGCTTTTAGGGTTGTTTCCCCCCTTTTCCGGTGTTTTATTATTTCATGTAGAAGGTTAATACTAAGAACAATTTAGGGATATCTTGTTTAGGATAAAAATACAATCTTGAAATATTGTCAAGATGTTTTTATAGTCCAAAGGTATTAATGGACTTATTTTCATTATTGAAAATAATATGTGTGATTTAAATGATTATTTAAATCATTAATTTAAGACTTATTCTTGATTGTCTTCAAAAGTTCCTTTTGATATTTTATTCATGTAGAGAATTTTATGCTGATCAATTTTCATATTTTTAGTTATTTTTTTAGAGTTATAATTAATTTTCTATGAATTTTCCAAGTTTCTGGTTTAATTGTATTTGTGAAATACCAAATTTGCCCCTGGGCCCCACCTGTCAGGGTGGCCCAGCGGTTAGGTCGAACCCGAGCCGCCCCAACCGGCTCGGTCGGACCCAGACGCAATCTTCCGCTCCCCTCTCGCGAAACCCTAACCTCTCCCGCGACGCGGTGGTCGCCCGCGCCGTCGCCGCTTTGTTCCGGCCACCTCCGGCCATCGCCGGCGGTGAGATGGGGTGCATCTGCACCGCCTCGTGACGGCGCACCAGATCTACGGCGTCGATCTGGTCCTTGCCGCCTCCACTTCTCGTCCCCAACTCGTCTGCTCGCAAGACCGTGGAGTTCCGTGGCGATTTGTCGCCGCCGACGCTCCTGGCGTCGAGGCGCCGCCGTGGCTTCGCCACCGTGTGCGTGAACTACCGGGGTACCACCATGGCCCGGCTTGGCCTGGCGCCGCCGTGCTCCGGCGCGTGCCGCCGTGGCCGCCATGGCTGCGCCCGTCTGCTCGACCCCGGGTATGTGCGCCTCCTTTCTTCTGCTCCTCTCCTGTGCCTGACCTTCATCCTCCTCCTCAAGTAGCTCTGGCCATGGCTTCCCTCCTCGTGGAGGTGCTGGCCGTGCTACTGCTATGAACCCTAGCTACTGTGCTGTCCTATTCTGTCTAATGGCTATGCTTATCTTCGTTGCTGCTTGTGCTCTGCTATCCTGGCTCTCGCTCATGAATTCATGCTTGAGCTTGTAAAAGCTTGCATTTCTTGCTAGAATCCTGCCCTGTGCCTCTGTCTTGCTTCTATGCTTGCCTGGCACTCATGTGTATTCATATATGCTTCAATGGCTTGATTGCAGTATGCAATCTTTGCAAAATTGCAAGTGCCTGAGCTCCTGTGGTTATTTCTTGTGCTCAAATTCATGATTATGCTCAATTGAGTATCACTTTGGCTTATCTGTGTTATCCAGTGATGAATTTATATGTTTGTCTGGTGTATTATGATCCAGTGGTTCATCAAGCATTTGATGTGCTTCTGGATACAATCATAAGGTTATTAATTGATTATCTGTGAAGCATCTCTTGCTTACTGTGGCTGTTTAAATCCTACAAGTACTGTGTGATGCTAGTCTTGGCTCTAGCATGCTCTGCCAAGCCCTGATGATCATAAGATCATTGGTTACTTGGTGAAAGGCTGCTGTGCCATGCTTGTGTCTGGTTGGTGCTCTTCCTTGGCCTGTGTGGCACTCAAGCCTGTGCTGGTGCATGTCCTTGCATACCCCAGCACCTGCTGCTGCTTGCAGTGATCATCTAGATCATATGCAAGGCTCTGGTGCTTAGTTATCTTGTGTATGTCATTTGTCTATGTAGCTTTTCATGATTAAATGGACAAGTGAGATGAACTGTTTCTGCAGTAATGATTCTTTAATTAAAATGATATGAGCTAGAAGGATGCCAACACTTGTTGGGAACCCTAGCTCCTTCTGAACCCTATGGGTGATGATGGATGGCTTTATTGGATGATTTAATGGGTATGAGGTGGCCCTGACAGCCTTTTGGTGCTGTCCAAGGGTAGCTCCCCCTCTCTATGGCTTGCTATGGTTGGTGAATGTATTACTGGCTAACCCCTTGTTGGATTACCAGTGTTCTTTGATGTTGACAAACAAGCTTAGACATATATTGTCTAACTGTCTGATGGTTTAGCTACCATAGGTGATCAAGTGAGTCTGTGTGGCTGGTTAGGGATTAAATTCATGTTAGATTTCTCTGTTTGTGTTCCTGTCTGGACACAACCAGTGTTCCCTGGATAATCTCCTTCTTGCTATACATCAGTTTGCTTGCACCAAATGGCCTGGCAGCCAGATGATGATACAATCTGGGTTTCCTACCCTTACGTGCTCTCGTGATGCATAGCATGCTTATATATGAGCAAAACCTGTGTTTGCTCAGGTTATTTTGTGTATACCTCACTCCAGCTCCTAGGATTTGGGTGTTGGTGTAGAGGATTGCTTATGGATGCTGTTTATGCTTGCCCTGCTCCTCCTGGCTAGGCGATGATGCTTGTTCGTTTCACGTGTATGGTCGGAACTAGTGGAACAGACAGTGATCTGTTCTACTTGTTCTAGGCTGTGCTTGTGTTCTTCTTCGTTCTTGAGACTTACCCTGTGAAGGCTGCTGTCGATGAATGATCTAGGGTTCACCTGTTGGAGAGGCTTTTATATGATCTCCCTCTCCATCTCCGGTCGACAACAAGGCCTGGCAGCCTCGTTGGTGACTCACCAGCTGTGTGTGTGTGGTGTGCTGCATGCACACTGCTGTGTGAGCAGCCTAGCTGTGTGTGTGTGCACATTCTTGGTATCTGGCTTGTAACTTGGCTGAGAGTGGATCAGCTCGGCAGACTTGACATTATCCACCATTTCCATTTATTCCTAACCTGCCAAGTGGCTATGCCACTTGGCATAACTCTTCTTTTGTTGTGATTATGTGCAGGAACAAGGTGATGACAAAGATGAAGATGATCTAGTAGTTTAGGATGTATTTTATTTACTTGTAATTTTCTTTTTCTTTTACTGTTTAATCAATTCTTGTAATGTGTTGTAAAATCCATTTATTTAATTGCCTCAAGAATATTGTAAAGACAATGTAATTTGTGTGATGATCAATAAAGCTCAAGGTTTTCTCTAATTAGCTTTATTTATTATGTGTATATATTTTTTATCCTTAATTACTTAAGATTGTTTATTGAATTATCTCTAGTTTGAATTATGTGATATCCATTTGATGTTTGAATTTGAATTTCAAATTCAAATTTGGTTTGAATTTAATCATACATCTTAATTTAGAATTCAATCATGCAACTTAAGTTTGTTATGCAAACTCTCCCCTCTCTTCTCAAAACCCGAAACTAATTAGGTGAGTTGCAAGTTTGTCGCACTCTCGAAACCCTAACCCTGTAAGGTGTCGAGAGAGAAACTTGCCCCCCTTCGATGCAGTTTTTTGTTTAAAAGCGCGAAATTTCCCCAGAATTTGCAATGCAATGCACATCCCTTTCTAAAATCTACCCCTCGATCGTCTCTAAACCTGGGACATTACACCCGTAGACCAGGATTAAGTTTAAGTTTAGTTATGTTTAAAGTCGAGCTACTTTGGTATAAATTTCGTATGATTTTGGGTTTTTAAATGTCAATTTTAATTTTAAAATGGCTGCCGTTTGGGGCCGCCGGTGTGGTGTGGGAGCAGCATCCCCAAATAGAGGATCATGGTAACAGAAATTGTCAACGTGATGATGATTTGATGTTGCACTCGACCTTGAACATAAGTACTAGTACGGTCTCACAATTTTTTTAATCATTATACTTTGCAACATTTAGCGCGGATGCGCCAAATTCAGAGATAGATCATGATCATGGTAACAAATTTTCAACGTGATGATGATTTGATGTTGCACTCGGGCTTGAACGAAGTACTTGTCTCACAAATTCTTTATCATTATACTTTGCAAGATTTAGCGGATGCGCCAATTTCGAGAGATAGATCATGATCATGGTACGTAACAAATTTTCAACGTGATGATGATTTGATGTTGCACTCGGCCTAGAAGAGAAGTACTAGTACGGTCTCACAATTTTTATTATCATTATACTCTGCAAGATCTAGCGGATACGCTAATTGCAGAGATAGATCATGATCATGGTAGTGACCGATATTCAAGGTGATGATGATTTGATTTTGCACTCGGCCTTGAACAGAGGTACTAGTACGGTCTCACAATTTTTTATCATTATACTTGGACCTTAGACAAATTCAAAATCTCATAGCGGCAAAACTTCCCGCCCACAAAATACAAAAAAATCACACGCTTTCAAATTCCGATTCTACCCCTGTGGAGATGACAGCAAAGTCGGTTGGTGGGGGGGTCTGGTCGTCATTTTTTGGATCACCACCTTCCTAGCCCCGGATACCCTCCCAGAAAAAATTCATTTCCCTCAGTCTCTCCTCTGAGACCACCCACCGGAACTTCTCAAGTCCCTCTCTCTACCACCTCCACGACCACCGCACCGGAACATCCCCGCCGGACTTCCCTGGCCTACCCGAGGCCTCGCGATCCTCGTCATCCGGCTTCTGCCGGAGCCGCTTCATCGACGCCGTCATCAACCGGACCGGATCATCCCCGCCGAACCTCGAAACCATATGCTCATCCGGCAGTCTACCGCAGTCGCTTCGGTCCGCGGTATCGTCCACCGCATCGGATCTTGCTCACCGACACCGATGTGCATGAACCGAATCGCTTCACCGGCGCCGTGCATGATCTAAACTCTTCTACTCGTCGCTTTTCTATTGCTTGCCTGCAAGTTCTTGTTTAATCTTGGGGGAACTCTGTTTGTGCTAACGGCGCGCCGTTACGTCTTTGCAGATGAGATGAGTAACCATGAAGTTTAATGGCCGTCTCTCCAACCCCAAGGAGCACATGTAGCGTACTTCATCACCGGATCTATCAACCCTAGGAAGATCTGCTGTGACTCCCACAGAGTGCTTCTCCTAATGTAAGTCCCTTGTTTTAGCGCCATGTTCTGGGTTCAGATGCTTGTTTGTCTGAAGCTCTTTTAGTTCATTCCTAGCTATGACCGTAACACCTTGCTATTTTCTAGTTCATTGCTAACTTTAAGCGATTGAACATTTTGGTTTGCATTCCCTGCTCTGTAGATTTAACCATCATAACTTCTATATTCTTTATCGAAAAAATAACTTCTATCTTGCTCAGTCGTTGTTACAAAAATTATAGGTATTATAGTAACATCCTGCTATTATTTAGTTCATGGCCAATTTTAAGTAATTGCACATGTTGGTTCGCATTCCCTGCTCTATAGCTTGTGGCATCGTAACTTCTATATTTGGTTTACATTCCCTGCTCTGTAGATCTAGCCATCATAACTTTATCTTGCTCCGTCGTTGTTACAAAAATTATGGCCTGCTACTATGTTGTTTGTGCCAATTTTTTACTCCATGAACATGTTGGCTTGCATTCCCTGTACTACAGGTGATGCCATTGTTTTGTATCTAGTTCATTGTAAGCTAACAAAGTAAGGACTTAGTTTGGCATGCTATCACTCTGCTATCTAGCATGTAGTATAAATAAACTTGTCATACTACTAGATAATAATTTTGCGTGCCATCTTGTTCTTCAAAAGCTGCATTATTGACTTGTTTCTCTGACTTGGCATGACGCTCACATATGGAAAGCTGAACATATTGGTTTGCATTCCCTCTTATACAAGTTCACGAGTGATCCCACTATATTACGTATCCGGTCCATCCTAAGCTCCAGGCATTAACTATCCTCTATGTGTTGCTCATTACAAGTTTATATCCCGAAACATCTTGATTTGCATCCCCTTCACTATAAGTTCGGGAGTATTATTTAGTTCACGGCCAAAATGAAGTAATTGCACTTGGCACATGTTGGTTCACATTCCCTCCTCTTTAGCTTTTGCCATCGTAACTTCTATTTTTGGTTTACATTCCTGCTCTCGTAGATGTAGCCATCATAACTTCATCTTGCTCGATCGTTGTTACAAAATTTATAGCCCGCTACTATGTTGTTCATGCCAATTTTGTACTCCCCGAACATGTTGGTTTGCATGGGACTCGACGGTAGTAAGTCTCTTCGTTTCATTCTAACATGCTCGTTATATTGGTCGTTGGTATGCGGCATGCACTCTTTGTTTGCTTATTGTGCGCATTACAATGATCTTGTTATAACGACGAAATGATGAGTTCCAAATTCTTTGCCAAACAATATTGTAGTGTCTTTGCCTTTCCATTGTTGTTGTCTTAACTTGTAATGTCTTTGTTTCGGATATAGGTGCTTGCATGGACAACTTAAAAGATTGCCGGATCGCTTCATTGTATTGCTAGGTTTAATTACCATTCAATTTCTCTCGGGTTCCGTAATATTTTTTCAATGCCTTGCGAGCTGATGTAATATTTAGTTAGTTTTTATAGTTCTTTCGCGCATTTTTTCTTTCTTGCTTGTGGTAAGTGAGGCTATCCGACAGAAATCAATGCTGCGTAAATATTCTCAGTATCTAAATCACGAATTCCCATCCCTTAAACGGCCCAATTAAGCGAAATCACATATGTGCCTGCCCGCAAAATCCTAAAGCGCATATTATGCCGGCATATAAACAGCAACTAAACGGGCTGGCCCACTTACTTATTGGGCCAGCCCATTTGATTTACGGTGGACCCCAAACTCTAATTGGGCTGGCCCACTTGCTGTAAGGTGGACCCCGCCCACGACTGGGCCGGCCCACTAATTAGTTGGGCCAGCCCATTTGCTTTTGTGGTGGACCCCACATACTAAATGGGCCGGCCATTTAAGAGGAAAGTGGGACCCATCTGTGTTTTTGGCCCGGCCCACTATCTTGTTGGGCCGGCCCACTTGCTATATGGTGGACCCCACATACTAATTGGGTCGGCCCTTTAACAGGAAAGTGGGGCCCACCTGTGCTTTTGGCCCGGCCCACTATCTTGTCGGGCCGGCCCACTTGCTATATGGTGGACCCCACATATCAAATGGGCCGGCCCATTAACAGGAATGTGGGACCCACTCGTGTTTTTGGCCGGCCCACTATCTTGGTGGGCCGGCCCACTTGCTATATGATGGACCCCACATACTAAATGGGCCGGCCCTTTAACTGGAAAGTGGGACCCACCTGTGTTTTTGCCCGGCCCACTATCTTGTTGGGCCGGCCCACTTGCTCTATGGTGGACCCCACATACTAAATGGGCCGACCCTTTAACTAGAAAGTGGGACCCACCTGTGTTTTTGGCCTGGCCCACTAGTTTGTTGGGCCGGCCCACTTGATATATGGTGGACCCCACATACTAAATGGGCTGGCCCTTTAACAGGAAAGTGGGACCCACCTGTGTTTTTGGCCCGGCCCACTTGCTTCTTGGGCCGGCCCAGTTGCTGTAAGGTGGACCCCACATGTTAAATGGGCTGGCCCATTTAAGTTTTGACCAGTCAACCTTAGAGGTTAGGCCCGGCCCACGTAACTAATGGACCAGCCCAGCTATATAGTTGACCGGTCAAACTATGTCATCTGGCCCGGCTCGCTTAAGACGTGGCGAGGCCTCGTGTGGGCCTACCATCTACCACGGGGTTTCGGCCGGTTAACGCCGTTAACCGCCGGTTAACGGCGTACGCCACGTGTCGGCTTGCATGACGTCGGCGGTCAACGGGCTCCCGAAAACACTTGCGCAACGGTCCGATTTTCCGTGGCGGAAGGGCGCCCAAACGCGACGGACCGAAAAAACGTCGTAGGACTTTGCCTGACGCAGTTTCGACAACAGAACCCATATCGTCGGGTTAGGCCCATAGGCGACGAAAAATACCCCTTAGTGGACGATTTTGGGACGTTGTCTATCAGAACTTTTCTTGTAGTGCAGTAGGAGAAATAAATCACTTCTGAAGGTGTTGCTAGCTGACTTTGGCAGAGTGCACTACCGGTGTTAGCAACACCGTGGAACCTGCACACAACACAACCAAAATACTTTGCCCCAACTTACAGTGAGGTTGTCAATCTCACCGGTTTTGCTGAAAACTAATAATTAAACGTATAGTGTGGAAAGTGATGTTTGTTTGCAGTAAAATAAAGAGTTGTTGATGTGGGAGTTGGCAATAAAAAGAACAGGTATTTGCAGTGTAAAAGAAAGGACCGGGGTCCACAGTTCACTAGAGGTGTCTCCCCATAAAGATAAATAACATGCTGGGTGAACAAATTATAGCTGGGCAATGGATAGAATAAAGACCATACATGACAAGATGATTACTATGAGATTCGTTTGGACATTACAACATAATACATAGACCGTAATCGAACTGCGTCTATGACTAATAATCCACCTTCCGGTTATCGTCCGAACCCCTTCCAGTATTAAGTTGCAAGCAACATATTATTGCATTAAGTTAAGTGTGTAAAGTAAACAATAGAATTATCCTTGGATAAAGCATTGTTGTTTTATCCCGAGTAGCAACAACACATCTACAACCTTAGAAGTTAGGGATTTCTATTTCGTGCCCTCGGGTGCTTAGTTGTGCTCAGTTTTCAACAGACGCTTAGTTTTTCCTCAGTTTTCCCCAAGCCCTTGTCTGAAACCATCACATGTGTTGTAACGGCCGGTTGCCCGACGGTTGACCGTTATCTTCTGACTAGTGGGGCCACGTAGAGCCCGCAAAGACACGTCAGACCATCCATCTTTGTTTGACCATAAGCATCGATGTATCCCTGACCAAAACGCGAATGAGTGGGGCTTCGGTATATCGAATGACAAGTGGGGCCATGACGCTGATACAAGGGACAATACACGGGTAGGATTAGATTTTTAAACGGAGCTCTACAGCGATGGCACGGATGAGGTGGCCTGCGGGGTGCCAAGATGGGATCGACGTCCACAAAGAACTGCATGGGGCGAGACCAGACGCATTAGATAGATATGAACTAGACGCGTTTAACCATGCAAAGAATAGAAGAAATGGTCGATGACATCGACGACTACCTCAAAACTTTGACTGACCGTGTCGGACACGAACGCGAGCAATGTAGAGAAAACTAGTGTCTCTCCTTTCTGGCGTGTATAGGTGGGTACTAGGAGAGTGTGGTGGCGAAGGGAAAGACCTCGCGGTGGTCTGTGGCGTCCAACATAGCGGGGCGGCGTGGCCGTGCCCACAGCGGTGTGCATGCATGTTCGGCATTGGCATCAACATGTACGTTCGGCATTGGCGTCGGCGGTATCTCTGGTGTGTCAGTGATCGAATGAGGGGACGGTATTGAGGGTGCATCCCGACGGTGACCTAGCAGTGGCGGCGAGCATAGCCGTTCTGACCATGCCGATATCGGCATCGGCATCGTTTGGAGGTTGTGGTGCTCAAATCAAGGTGGGATTTGTTTCTTGTACGCCAAAATGAATTTGAAACAAGTTTCATGTTGAAGGTTAGGTAACGAAAGTTTATAACTAAAAATTATACTAGCGCCATGGTGAGGTTCTTTTTGATAGAGCTATACGGTTCGGCAAACTTTTTTGACACTTTTTAGATATTCCTTGTTGTTACACGTATGACATCATGTATGGCAAATTTGGGGTCATTTGGAGATGTTCGAAAAAATCACTTTGCTTAAGCGCATGGCGTTTCGTTTCACTGAAACCAGCTTTTCTAACAAGGTGATTTTTTTCTACCTTCTCTAAATGACCTCAAATTTCATACAGATGATCTTCTATACATAGATAGATAGATTGTTTCGTTTTTACATTTTTCAAACTTTTTATTTCTATTTATAATACCCAATTGATTTTCACGTCAAAACCTCAAAAAACAACATCATGTATGGCATCATTTTCACCCTAAATTTCAAATTTTATGAAACTTTCCCTTTTAGATATTCCTTGTTGTTATAGGTATGGCATCATGTATGCCAAACTTGGTTAGGTCTCACTGAAACCAGCTTTTGTAACAAGTTAGGTTTTTTCGACCTTCTCTAAAGGGATTTTTTTCTACCTTCTCTAAATGACCTCAAAAATCATACAGACGATCTTCTATACAAAGACATAGGTAGATTGTTTTGTTTTTACATTTTTTTGAACTTTTATTTCCCTTTATAATACCCATTTGATTTTCAGGTCAAAACCTCGAAAGTTAACATAAGTAGATGGTGAAGCCTCCCAAACTTCAAATACAGAGATAGATAGATTGTTTCGTTTATCATTTTTAGCATGAATAGTAATGGCTACAAGAAATCGGTGATGGTTTATCTTTTTTTGCGTGAATTAATGGCTACAACAAATCGGTGATGGTTTATCATTTTTTGCGTGAAAATTAAGGGATGGCTACAACAAATCGGTGATGGTTTATTATTTTTTGCGTGAAAAGTAATGGCTACAACAAATTGGTGATGGTTTATCATTGTTTGCGTGAAAAGTAATGCCTAAAAGAGTTTATAATTTTTAGCGCGTGAAAAATAATACAGAAAACCACCCTTTAGCATACTTAGAGGGTGGAAGCTAACCGCCGACACACAGAGAGAGGGTGCTGGCCCTGATCAGAGAGAGAGCGAGGGGTTATCCTGCCCGTTAGATTATACGATCAACGGTCGGCGGACACGATCCGCGTGACATGGGCTAGACCAATCAGGGCAATGTTGCACGTCTGTGAGAATTTGTGAAGGGAGAGGGCAAAACTGAGTAGTATCAAGAAACCAAGGGCACCTGAGTAGTAAACATACTAAGGGATTCAAATATAAGATTTAAAAAATGGAAAATGCGTGTTTTGTACAATGAAACCCATCTTGGACTACCTCAAACTATTTGCAATACAAATATACATGAGTGTAAGAATTGTGGCCTCATTTAGACAAATAATGTTTTGGGAAAAGCTGTTTTGGGAAGGGCTTATTGTGGAAAGCCATGCATCTTCATAGCTACTAGGTGATTTGAGAAGTGGCAATTTGTGGTAAAACTTGATTTATCTATGATTGTTATGGTTCCCAACGTGGCAAGTCGCGTAAGAAGACTCCATGAGTAAGTGTCACTCTTTTTCGGAATTTTTTGCACATTAAATGACTCATTTAACTAGTTAATCTCATTTGTTGACTCTCTGTTGACTAGCCACTTGAGGGTAAAACTGAGTATATTGAACTAGCCAGTATTAGCACTCAAGGGGAAAACTGAGCACACAAAAAATGCTAGTATAAGACTCGAGGGTATACCTGAGTATATCTAAATTTCCAGGGTTATACTCGAGTACGCGTGTTGCGGTGCAGAAGTGGAAGACGTGCAATTGTTGACGCGTAGACGCGGGTCGCGGTGCAGAAGTCGAAGACGTGCAATCGTGGACGCGTCGTGTTGCAGAAGTCCAAGACGTGCAGACGTGCAATGGTGGACGCGTAGGACGCGGGTCACATTAACCACCCCTAGCCTTTATAGACGCCTCCTCGCACTATCTCTGTCACTCTCACTCGCTCACGCAACGCCGCCTCTCACGTCCCATCATCTTCTCCAAAGCAAAAAAAAAAACCTCTCCCTCTCCCTCTCCTCTGCCGGCGAGATGGACAAGGAGAATGCCAATCCCATCGTCCACGACGCCGTCAGCTCCAAGCGTGACGCCTCCCTCTTTGACACCGTCCCCTCAATGGCCGTCGTCGCCGCCGCCGCCGGTGCATCGGAGGCTGCCGCCGGTGGCGGTCAGATCCCGCCGGGATTTGACACCTATGAGGAGGTGTCGTACATCTCGCCCCCGAACCCCTACGACACCTGCATGGACGACCCATGGAACGAGGTAACTACGGGTTGCTCCCTTTTTTGTTCCCCATTCCTTCTTGAACCCTATTTTTGCTGGTTCCCTAGTAACTATTAGTGCCGATCTGTAGATGGATGAGTATTGGGTTAATATTTGCGTCGATTTTATTCCATTTTGTTTTGATCCTTTCTTGAATTCGTTTAAGATTTGGGGTTCGGCCGTTCGGTTAATTTATGCAAGTAATAATGGGATCTCAATCAGTTAATTTATGCAAGTAATCATGGGATCTGAATCCGTTATTTTATGCACGAATCAAAAGATATCAACCGTTTAATTTTGCAAATAATCTGGAATGTGTTCAAGTTCAGATCTGGAATCTGTTTCTTTGCCTATGATGAATCGTTGGGCACAATTTTTTACAGGGAGGGTTCAGCGAACCATTGCTGTGTACAAATCTATTGTGCATGAGCTTTGGTTCGCTAACACCGTCCCTGTAGATATATAATTGTGTCCACTCTAACTGAGGCTGGCTCTGTTTTTCCTAACTTTGTTATCATGCACGTAAGTCATCGTTGCAACTCATTCACTCATAGTTTCTGTTTGATATGGATCAGCTTGTCTGGCAGCGATGTCGGCAGCGACGACGAGGACCAGGACACCAAGACTTGGCAGGTCTTTGCGGAGGCTGCAGATCGGCCAGTACATCTCCTACTTCGCTAAGGATGTCTACAGGTGCCCCTTCTGCACTAGGAGACTCGGTGGCACCGACTTCAACTGCCTCCTCACGCACGCCGAGGACATCGGCAAGACCTTCCCCAAGGTCGGGACGACGGTGAACGTCTACTCCTTCCGCGCCAAGCACAAGGCGCTCGGCATTCACCTCCGCAACTTGCAGCGGGTGGAGATCTCCGCCGGGCGCATGCCTCCGCGCAAGCCCAAGGCGCCCAAGGGGAGCAACAAGTGGAGGCAAAGCCAGATGTGGTAGGCGGAGTCCTGGACGTGTGCTGCTGCTGCAAAGCAGCTTCTATTTTGTTGTTAGCTAGGGATCCCTTGTTGTGATGTTGTTAGTATGATGGTGTTGTGAAGAACCTCGAACCTGTTACTATGTTGGCTGATGTTTACGCAACTTATTATCTAGGGAGGGATCCCTATTATCTATCCCTATTCTACTATATTTTGTTGGCCCTACTTTGTTTTCTCGATTTACTCTGACTGTGAATTTATTGTACATTACCCTGGAGATTTGCTTCTAGATTTAACTACATACACATGGACCAGAGGGAGTACTAGATTTGCTGCCATATTGGGCAAACAACGAGGGCCAAAAGGCACAAATAATTGAAGAAAGATAGAAATGCAAGCTTCTCTAGATTTGATACTAATTTGGTGAAAAAGGACAGAGAGAAAGAGGGGAAAAAGGTGCTCTTAATAATGCCAATTTGGGGCCGAGAGAGACAGAACCCAGCTCATGCTCACGTGCAACCAAACGCGGTCTCGTCCTATCCCACGCGGTCCCTTTCTACCATCCCCACGCGACGCGGCCCCACACGACACGGCCCCACACGTCAGCACGGAACGGTCAACTAAATAGGAATCCTGCTAAAAGGACGAGATGTCGCTTAGAGGGGGTGAATAGGCGTTTAAAAACTCTTGCGGATTTGTCTTGTAAGAATGCGGAATTAAACTAACGTTTAGTTTACAAGCACAAACCCTAAATATGCTAGGCTCAACTAAGTGTAACAATAGCAACTAGAGCTAAGCAAGATAGGCAGAAGATATATGTAGCACAAGTGATAGCAAGATATATGTACTTCAAGCACGATGGCTATCACAAGAAAAGAGAGCTCGGGTATAGAAATAGCCGAGGCACACGGAGACGAGGATGTATTCCCGTGTTCCCTTCCTTTGCAAGAAGGTACATCACGTTTGGAGGAGTGGAGGTCCACGAAGGATTCCCCGCGCCACGAAGGCTCACCCTATTCTCCGAGCCACACCCACGAAGGATAATGGCCCTTTCCTTATGGTTAGCTTTTCCTCCGCTCCGGTGATGGCAAGCTCCACAACCACTTCACAAGCTCCATGAAGGAGAAGCCCGGGCCTCTTCACAATCTTCCTTGAAGAGATCACCGGAGCACCAACCGTCAAGCCAACTAGGAGGTCTCCCTCCAAGAGTAACAAGCCCACGGGCTCTCACTCGAACTAATCGTGGTGGAGAGCTCAACACTATGCAATGATGCAAAGGAAGAACACTAGAGGTGTTCAAGTCCTTCACACTCAAATCCCACCCAAGCAACAAATGCTAGGATGAGATTGGAGAGGAAGAACAATGGGGAAAGTCAACAAAATACTCCAAGATCTAGATACCAAGAGTTCCACTCACTTAGAGGAGAAATGGATTGGTGGAGTTTGTAGAACTAGATCTCCTCTCTTAGATCCCTCAAGAATGAGCAAGAATCATGGGGGGAATCAAGAGAGAGGGCAAGTTCTTCAAAGGCAACAATGGAGGAGAGAGAATGGAAGAACTAACTCAGCCCAAGGTGGAAGAAGGGCTATTTATAGCCCAAGAGCAAATATAACCGTTGGGGAAAAGTTGGGCCGAGTCAACCGGGCCTGGGGACGGGCTGTCCGGTGCAGGACCCGGTCAGACCGGGCCACAGACCGGACCAGCCGGTTGGAGCCGGAACATGCACTGGAGCAGGAGCCGGTCAGCGCTGGGGCGGCCGGTCCACCGCCCGGTCAGACCGGACGAGGGGCCGGACCCCGCGCCATGCCAGCACCACGCAAAGGGAAAAGTCCCCTGGATAGTGCTCGGTTGGCACCGGTCCAGTAGCCGGTTTGAACCGGGCCATCCAGTGGGACGGCCGGTCAAACCGGTCGAGAAACCGGGCCAGCAGGAAAAACATGTTATACAAAAACTGTGATAACTTTTGTGTCCAGACCCCGATTGACATGAAACCAATTTTGTTGGAAATATGGAGACTCCTCACATGATATTTTTAGATGTTTTTAGAGAGGGAGTCTCCTACCGTCAAGAAACGGTGAAGACGTCCAAACTCGAAAACGCAATAGAAGATGCATACGGATTCCGTTTTCGATGAACTTGGGCTTGTTGTAAAGCTAGCAACAAGCTCAAGAACCTCTCACAGAGAAACACCAAGAAGCAATAGGGATATGCAAAGTATGCAAAGGATTGAGCTCCCTAAGACGATGCGATCAAGTTACCCAACCGAAAGCCCCTCTTGATAGTGCGGCTATCAATCCTATAATCCGGTCTCCCAACAACCACCTTGAGACCGGTAAAAGGAAAACCTAGCAAGGCCATACCTTTGCCTTGCGCATCCCGCTTGATCTTGATGATAGCTCGGAATGCCTCACTTGATTATCGTTGCTTCGTGAAGACTCACAAATGCTCCCCCATACACCATGATGGGAAAGCTCCATTGATGCACATCTTCACATGTCCATTATTACCAAATGGACGGCAAGCTTCAAGCATGTGATCCACTTGAGATGCTCATCTTGAACTTGCCCAACTCAACCTTGTATCTTCTCATACTCTATCATAATATCTTGAGGTGTATAAAGAATTCTTCACTTGGAATCAAGCTCTCAAGATCATGATCATCCATTGCTTATCACATAAGATAGAGCATGGCTAATATTTGAGTTCCATATAAGAACTCCATCTTCATTTCTTCTTCTTGATCATATCACATATAGATATATATATATATATATCTTCAAATCGATGATCTTGATGCCAATACACAAGGTATATCTTTATCTTCATGGCATCCATACTTGAATACAACACATGGAATACAAGTAGTACCTATGGAATATTCCTTCATATAAACTCAATGAAAACATTAGTCCATAGGGGTTGTCATTAATTACCAAAACCACACATAGGGGCAATATACCCTTACACCTGCCGTCTGAGCTGCTTCTGCGGGTTTCAAACAAGGGCTTGGGGAAAACTGAGGAAAAACTACGGAGCTGGGGAAAACTGAGTACAACTAAGGACCTGAGGGCATGAAAATCGAAAGCCCTAGAAGTTATAGTCACTCTCCCAGATTACTAGAGGCATGAACCCACTATCGAGCATAAATACTCCCTCTTGGAGTCACAAGCACATACTTGGCCAGAGCATCTACTAGCAACGGAGAGCATGCAAGATCACAAATAACATATGACAAGTATATAATAAATCTCAACCATAGTATTCAATATTCATCGGATCCCGACAAACACAACATGTAGCATTACATATAGATGATATTGATCATGATAGGCAGCTCACAAGATCTAAACATGAAGCATAAAGTGGAGAAGACAACCATCTAGCTACCTCTATGGACCCGTAGTCCAGAAATGAACTACTCACGCATCACTTCGGAGGCGGGCATGGCGATGTAGAGGCCTCCGGTGATGATCTCCCACTCCGGCAGGGTGCCGGGAAGAGCTTCAGAACCCTCCCGAACTAGGGTCGACGATGGCGGCCGCGACGGAACTTTTCGTGGATGGAGGATCGGGTCTTTAGGTTTTTCCCGATCAGATGAATATATAGGCGGAAGGGCGAGGTCAGTGGACGCCCGAGGGGCCCACACCACACCTAGGCGCGACCAGGGGTGGGCCGCGACTAGGGGTGGTGTGTCCACCTCCTGGCTCGTCTCCGTCTCTCCTCTGGACTCCGTCTTCGTTACAGTAAAATAGGAACTTCGGCTTTTGTTTCGTCCAATTCCGGGAATATTTCCTGTACAACTTTCCTGAAATACAAAAATAGCAGAAAACAGGAACTGGCAGTGTGACATCTTGTCAATAGGTTAGTTCAAGAAAATGCATAAAAGTGCCACAAAGTGTAAACAAAACATAGAGAAATTGGTGTAAAACAAGCATGGAGCATCAAAAAATTATAGATACGTTTGCAACGTATCAGCATCCCCAAGCTTAACTCCTGATATCCTCGATTAGGTAAGTGATAACAAAAAAAATAATTTTTGAGGTGACATGAACGCAACATAATCTTGATCAAGTTATTGTAAAAGGATTGTGAGATAGGATCAAAGTACTCTAAACATAGGCATGATAGATATAATTCTAACAATATAACTTAGAAACTATGTTACAACATGAGAAGTAACTCAAACAAAAGATCATGAATAATAGTGCACTGAAAATAACTGTTCGTTTTTGAGCATAGAGAAAACATAGCAAAGTGGTATTCAGCTTGTCCTTTATGGAATAGCAAAACATAAATGCCAGGACACCTTTAGAGTTCAAAGGGTGACTAGATACAAGTAATTTGAGAACAAACAATAACATAATCATGAATCAACAACAACAACAACAACAACCAAGCCTTTCAGTCCCAAACAAGTTGGGGTAGGCTAGAGTTGAAACCCATAAGATCTCGAAACCAAGTCATGGTTCCGGAACGTGGATAGCTAACTTCCACGCACCCCTATCCATGGCTAAATCTTTGCCGATATTCCAAACCTTCGGGTCTCTCTTAACGGACTCCTCCCATGTCAAGTTTGGTCTACCACGACCCCTCTTAACATTCTCATCACGCTTTATCCGTCCGCTATGCACTCGGCGCTTCCGGAGGCCTCCGTTGGATATGCCCAAACCATCTGAGACGATGTTGGACCAGCTTCTCTTCAATCGGTGCTACCCCAACTCTCTTCCGTATATCGTCATTCCGTACCCGATCCTTTCTTGTGTGGCCACATATCCATCTCAACATGCGCATCTCTCGCTACACTTAAGCTGTTGGATATGTCGTCTCTTCGTTGGCCAACACTCGGCGCCATACAACATCGCAGGTCGGATAGCTGTCCTATAAAACCTGCCTTTTAGCTTTTGTGGCACTCTCTTGTCACGAGTACGCCGAAGCTTGGCGCCACTTCATCCAACCAGCCTTGATTCGGTGGCCCACATCTTCATCGATATCGCCATCCTTCCGCAACATGGACCCCAAATATCGAAAAGTGTCTCTCTCCGGTACCACCCGCCCATCAAGGCTAACCTCTCCCTCCTCGTGCCTAGTAGAACCGAAGCCGCACCTCATGTATTCGGTTTTAGTTCTACTAAGCCTAAAACCTTTCGATTCGAGAGTTCGCCTCCACAACTCTAACTTTCTATTAACCCCCGTTCGGCTATCATCGACTAGCACCACATCATCCGCAAAGAGCATACACCATGGGATGTCTCCTTGTATATCCCTTGTGACCTCATCCATCACCAAATCAAAAAGATAAGGGCTCAAAGCTGACCCTTGGTGTAGCCCTATTCTAATTGGAAAGTCATCAGTGTCGCCATCGCTTGTTCGAACACTTGTCACAACATTATCATACATATCCTTGATGAGGGTAATGTACTTTATTGGGACTTTGTGTTTCTCCAAGGCCCACCACATGACATTCCGAGGTATCTTATCATAGGCCTTCTCCAAATCAATGAACACCATATGAAGGTCCTTCTTTTGCTCCCTATATCTCTCCATCAGACTGTCGTACCAAGAAGATGGCTTCCATGGTAGACCTCCCGGGCATGAAACCAAATTGGTTTTTGGTCACGCTTGTCAACCTTCTTAAGCGGTGCTCAATGACTCTCTCCCATAGCTTCATAGTATGGCTCATCAGCTTGATTCCATGGTAATTAGTACAACTTTGAACATCCCCCTTGTTCTTGAAGATTGGTACTAAAATACTCCGCCTCCATTCTTCGGGCATCTTGTTTGATCGAAAAATGAGGTTGAAAAGCTTAGTTAGCCATACTATCGCTACGTCCCCAAGGCCTCTCCACGCCTCGATGGGGATACCATCAGGACCCATCGCCTTGCCGCCTTTCATTCTCCTTAACGCCTCCTTAACCTCAGACTCCTGGATACGTCGCACAAAGCACATGCTGGTATCATCAAAGGAGTCGTCTAGCTCAATGGTAGAGCTCTCAGCCTCTCCATTGTAAAGGTTGTCAAAGTACTCCCGCCATCTACGCTTGATCGCCTCATCCTTCACAAGAAGCTGATCATCTCCGTCCTTGATGCATTTGACTTCGTTGACATCCCTCGTCTTCCTCTCCCTAAACTTGGCCATCTTATAGATGTCCTTTTCGCCTTCCTTCGTGTTTAAACGTTGGTAGAGGTCCTCATACGCCCGACCCCTTGCTTCACTCACCGCCCGCTTTGCAGCCTTCTTCGCCACCTTGTACT
Organism: Lolium rigidum; assembly: GCF_022539505.1. Classification (NCBI taxonomy): domain Eukaryota; kingdom Viridiplantae; phylum Streptophyta; class Magnoliopsida; order Poales; family Poaceae; genus Lolium; species Lolium rigidum. Next base: position 86,428,261 of record NC_061514.1, on the reverse strand, counting down.
TCTCCATGTTAGTTGCACTCTTGTCCAGATATAGGCATCTGAAACAGTCCTTTTTCTCCCTAATAACCTTCTGGACCTCATCGTTCCACCACCAGGTATCCTTAGCTTCCCTTCTACTTCCCTTAGTCACCCCAAACTCCTCTACAGCGACCTTCCGCAAGCAGGTCGCCATACTCGTCCACATCATGTTTGCATCGCCTCCTTCCTCCCAAGGGCCCTCCTTAATAACCCTCTCCCCGAAAGCCCGGGATGCCTCACCCTTGAGCTTCCACCACTTTGTTCTAGCGACTTTGGCGCGCTTACCCCGCCGGACACGAATCCTAAAGCGAAAGTCAGCAACCACCGGCTTATGTTGAGGGACAACACTCTCTCCAGGTATCACCTTACAATCAATGCGAGCGCGTCTGTCTTCTCTTCTAGAGAGGACAAAATCAATCTGGCTAGAGTGTAGACCACTACTGAACGTCACTAGATGGGATTCTCTCTTCCTAAAGAGGGTGTTCGCTACGACCATGTCATAGGCTAGAGCGAAGCTCAGGACATCTTCTCCTTCTTGGTTCCTGATGCCATAGCCAAAGCCCCCATGCACCCTTTCAAAACCTGTGTTAGATGTACCCACATGGACATTGAGGTCTCCTCCTATGAAGAGCTTCTCACCAATAGGTACCCTCCTAACCAAGTCCTCCAGGCCTTCCCGAACTCCCTCTTGGTGCTCTCATTGTGGCCTACTTGTGGGGCATACGCGCGATAACATTGAGGACTAAGTCCCCAACAACCAGCTTGACAAGGATCATCCGGTCCCCTTGCCTCTTGACATCCACAACTCCATCCCTGAGGCTCTTATTGACCAAGATGCCTACTCCATTTTTGTTTGAAGTTGTCCCCGTGTACCACAACTTGAAACCGGTATCATCCACCTCCTTCGCCTTCTGTCCCTTCCATTTGGTCTCTTGGACACATAGGACATCAACACGCCTCCTCACCGCTGTATCAACTAACTCCCGTAACTTACCCGTCAGGGACCCTACGTTCCAGCTACCTAAGCGTATCCTCCTAGGCTCGGCTAACTTCCTTACCCTCCGCACTCGTCGAGTCAAATGCGGAGACCCTTGCTCATTTTTCACTACACCGGGCGTCGGTGCGGCGCGCCACTAAGGATGCGGCGACCCGACCCTTGCTCACTTATCACCGTATCCGGATCAAGATACGGCGCGCCACCAAGGGGGTGACGGCCCGGCCCTTGCCCATTTGACACCACACCCGGGTTCCGATGTGGCGCGTCGCTAAGAGGGTTACGCCCCAACGAGGTTCCTTTGGGTTTCATCTCCATAAGAGTGGCTGGGTTTTTACGTTGGCTCGCCTCGCCTATCACAACCCTCCTCCTTTACCCGGGCTTGGGACCGGCTATGTTGAGACAACATAGGCGGAGTTAACATAATCATGAATCAATCAATAATAAATTTTGGGACTATGCACATTATACTCAAAATGACAACTATGCTCTCTTAATTGGTGCATAAAGTAAGAAGATGAAGACTCAACATAAAAGTAAAAGAAAGGCCCTGCGCAGAGGGAAGTAAGATTACTCATGTGCTAGAGCTTTTTGTTTTGAATACAATAGAGGTGTTGAAAATATATTTTGAGAGGTATGTATGTCTATGTCAACGAATGTCATCAAATGATCTATCATCCTTTCATGGTTAATGGCTTCAAGAGCGGCTCCCATAGAGAGAACAATAAAGTTCCTCTTCTCCTTTGTTTATACAAGCTAAGTTCATGATTTCTCAAGTACATAGTGTTAGGAGATTTTGGTTATTGGTTCATTTTATATTTTAGTGGGCTGGGCACTCGCTTGCCTGCTATTTTTTCAATATTAAGGACTAGCACATTATTCATGCTAGTCAAGGTGTGAATCCAAAATAAACATGAAAGAGATAATAAAGCATTCAACACTTCCTCGTGAGCTAAAACAGGAACACAAAACAGGTAATAATTTTTGAAGGTTTAAAGGTAGCAAATAAGAATTCACTTTGGAGTGGCGGTGAAATACCACATATAGGTAAGTATGGTGGACTCAATTGGCAAACTTTGGTTTTTGGGAGTTGGATGCACGAGTAGAGCTGATACTCAGTACATGCGAAGGCTAGTAAAAAACTGGGAGCGACCAACTAAGAGAGCAATAATGGCCATAATCATGCATAGCGACAAAACATTATTAATCAAAGCATAAAGTGATATTACAAGTCAAAAACTAAATGATCATAGAGGTTTTAGGTGATTGGTTTGTAGTCATAACATGGTGTAAGCATGTGCCAAGTTAACCCAATAAAGCATCAAATAAGAATACCACAATATTATGTTTTTGTATGATGGAAACAACACATGATTCCTTCAATGGAACATTAAGCACTATCATATATTTGATACAAGTCATGCTACAACAATAACTACTAAGCTTATAATTAAAATAACATCTAACATGACATGCTAAAGTCTAAGCCACAGTCTAAACAAGCTTCCTTTTGCACCACTATAAGCATGAAACATTTTACTCGTCTCCAACACCAATCAATTTATTTGAAACAACTCTCATAGATAATAATAAATAAAGACCAGAGAGCCAATCATAGCTTATTAAAGAAAACTAACAAGCTCTGAACAAAATACGAGTGGAAACCAGAGCTAAACGTAGTACTAGCAAAAGAAAACACTCACAGAACAATAAGAGCGAAAACTAGAGTGTTCTATGCAATGAAAACGGAGTGTGTCATTATCCAAAACAAGTATGCTAGGATCCAACCATATGCTACAACAAACGAAACATAATAAAACAAAAAACAAAAATAAAGATGCTCCAAGAACAACACATAGCATATGAAGCAATACAAATATAGCGTCTTGAAAGATGACCTGATACTTTGTTGATGAAGAAAGGGATGCCTTGGGCATCCCCAAGCTTTGACGCTTGTACCTCTTGGATACTTCTTGGGGTGACATGGTCATCCCCAAACTTGACATTTTGTCCATCCTTCATCTCATCACATCATTTTTCTCTCCCTACACTTGAAAACTTCCTTCATACAAAACTTCACACAATTTTCATTAGCAGCATTAGTCCAATCAAAATAACAAATCCACTTTGGTTCAGTTCTTACATAAGTCAAACATCCATTAAAACATTATCTACTGTAGCAAATTCTTCAAAAAGCTCTTTATCTCAAAAGATCCCAAAAAGAAAAAGATTAAGAGGCAAATGCAAATAGTGACAGAAAACTGTCAAAACAGAACAGCAGGTAAAGATCGATTTTTTTAAATCCTCTGTTGCTCAAATTGAAAAGTGCAAAATCCACGAAAGTTAGATAATAACCTGGGGCATATGCTCAAAAATTATCAGATCAATATGACGTTCTGGCTGGGAATACGATTTTTTTTGTGACAACACAGAATCTGTTTCAGGACAACAACTTCCCCAAATCTTACTTTCTTCATATTAGAGGCTATTCTTGGCACAAAAACGAAATAAAAAAGATAAGGAGAGGTTATTACAGAGGTAACAACTTCCAAGACTTAACAAAAGAAGAATTACATAAATGAAACATGGGTTATCTCCCAAGAGTGCTTTTTCTTTAACGCCTTTTAGCTAGGCGCCAGAAAAAGAGCTCAAATCAAGTATTTTCAAGTGAAGAAGCATAAACATCATAATTTGTCCTAATATTAGAATCAAAAGGTAACTTCTTTATATTTATAGGGAAGTGTTCCATACCTTTCTTGAGTGGAAATTTATATTTAATAATCCCATCTCTCATATCAATAGCAGCACCAACAGTTCTAAGAAAAGGTTCTTCCCAAAACAATAAGACAAGAAGCATTGAATTCAATATCCAAAACAACAAAATCAACGGGGACACAGTTATTATTAACCATAATAAGAACATTATTAACTCTCGCCAAAGGTTTCTTCTTAGCAATATCAGCAAGATGAACATCCAAATAACATTCTTCCAAAGGTGGCAAATCAAGCATATCATAATTTTTTCTAAACATAACAGAGATGATCGCACCAAGATCACATAAAGCATTATAATCGAAGTCATCTACTTTCATCTTAACGATGGGATCCCAACCATCTTCTAACTTCCTAGGAATAGAAGCTTCATGTTTTAATTTCTCTTCTCTAATTTCCATGAGAGCATTTGTAATATGTTTTGTAAAAGCCATATTTATAGCACTGGCATTAGGACTTCTAGCAAGCTTTTGTAAGAACTTAATTACTTCAGAGATATTGCAATCATCAAAATCAAAGTCATTATTATCAAAGGTAAAATGACTATTGTCTCCCATACTTCGAAAAATTTCAGCACTCTTATCAGAAACAATTTCAGTGGTTCTAGGCAATTTTGTAGAAGGAGTGGGAACTTTTCCTACACCAATTATTTTACCATTAATAGTAGGAGTTTTGCTAGAATTTGAGACTTCAACATTACTAGTGGTGGTAATGGTACAAACTTTAGTCATATTATTATTTTTAGCAATTTCATTCTCTCTTTCCCACCTAGCATGCAATTCAGCCAACATCCTGACATTGTCATCAATTCTAACTTGAATGGCATTCAAAGTTTTGCTTTCTTTAACATCATGCGGCATAACTTTTAGTTTAAGAAGTTAAACATCAAGAGCAAGGCTATCAACTTTAGAAGTAAGAACATCAATTTTACCAAACTTTTCCTCAACAGATTTATTAAAACCAGTTTGTTTACTAATAAAGTCCTTGAGCACGACTTCAAGATCAAAGGGTGCACTTCTATTGTTGTTGTAGGAATTACCATAAGAATTGCCATAACTATTGCCATTATTAGAAGGATATGGCCTATAATTGTTACAACAGAAGTTACTCCTATAAGCATTGTTGTTAAAATTATTGCTTTTAATGAAGTTCACATAAACATGCTCTCCTTGAGCAACCAAAGAAGCTAAAGGAATATTATTTGGATCAACATGAGATTTACCATTAACAAGCATAGAAATAATGGTATCAATCTTATCACTCAGTGTGCCATTCAGAATAATTTATCATCATATCATCAATGATTTTTGTTGCAGCCCCAAAGTAATGGATACAAAGGTACCTCCAGCAGCTAAATCCATAAGGTTTCGTGAAGAAAAATTCAGTCCTGCATTAAAAGTTTGGATGATCATCCAAGTAGCCAGTCTATGAGTGGGACAATTCTTTACAAAATATTTCATTCTTTCCCAAGCTTGAGAAACATGTTCATTATCAAATTGTCTAAATTTCATTTTGCCACTTCTCAAGGATATAATCTTAGCAGGAGGATAATATTTTCCAATGAAAGCATCTTTGCATTTAACCCAAG
>NC_061514.1:86338731-86422789 GCF_022539505.1 Lolium rigidum | reverse complement strand
AATCAATACTATTTATAGGCAAAGATTGCAACTGATGAGCGCAGATTGCACACCGTTGGGGAACACCAAGAGGAAGGTATGATGAGCACAACAGCAAATTAGTAAGAAACCAAGGTTTAATCGACTAGTAGGAGAAAAGAATGACTTCTGAAGGTGTTGCTAGCTGACTATTGGCAGGGCACACCAGCGGCGTTAGCAACAACGTGGAACCTGCAGAGAACACAACCAAAATACTTTACCCCAACTTACAGTGAGGTTGTCAATCTCACCGGTTTCGCTGAACACAAAGGGTTAAATGTATCGAGTGGAAATAGATGTTTGCAGTAATTAAAGAGAACAGAGCTTGCAGTAAGTAAACAGAGCATGATTGCAGTGATTGAATTTATCCGTATAAAGGAAAGGAACGGGGTCCACAGTTCACTAGAGGTGTCTCTCCATAAAGATAAATAACATGTTGGGTGAACAAATTACAACTGGGAAATAGACAGAATATCGACCATACATCACAAGATGATTCACTAGAGGTGTCTCTCCATAAACCAAGTTAATATGGCTTGCATATTGGTATAATGCATGGGTGTGTAGCTACCCATGCGGGTAGCAAATGCACTCTCTACAACATAATACATACACCGTAATCCAACTGCGTCTATGACTAATAATCCACCTTCCGGTTATCGTTCGAACCCTTCCAGTATTAAGTTGCAAGCAACAGATTATCGCATTAAGCAATGTGTGTAAAGTAAACAATAGAATTACCCTTGGATAAAACATTGTTGTTTTCTCCCTAGTAGCAACAACACATCTACAATATTAGAAGTTATTGTCACTCTTCCAGAAAATTAGAGGCATGAACCTACTATCGAGCATAAATACCCCCTCTTGGAGTCACAAGCATCTACTTGGCCAGAGTATCTACTAGCAACGGAGAGCATGCAAGATCACAAATAACATATGACAAGAATATATAATCGATCTCAATATAGTACACAATATTCATCGGCTCCCAGCAAACACAACATGTAGCATTACATAAGGATGATCTTGATCATGTAGGGCAGCTCACAAGATCTAAACACGAGGCACAAATTGGAGAAGAAAACAATCTAGCTACTGCTATGGACCCACAGTCCAGGGATGAACTACTCACACATCACTTCGGACGCGGGCATGGCGATGTAGATGCCTCCGGCGATGATTTCCCTCTCCGGCAGGGTGCCGAGAAGAGTTTCAGAACCCCCCGAGCTAGGGTTTGCAATGGCGGCCGTGACAGAACTTTTCGTGGATGGAGGCTCGGGTATTCAGAGTTTTCCCGAGATCGTGATTAAATAGGCGAAGGGGCGATGTCAGTGGAGGCCAGGGGGTCCCACACCACCCCTAGGCGAGGGCCAGGGCTAGGCCGCGCCTAGGGCTGGTCTGGCCGCCCTGCTTCCTTTCTTCGACTCCCCTCTGGACTCTGTCTTAGTTACGGAAAATATTGACTTAGGCTTTTGTTTCGTCCAATTCCGAGAATATTTCCTGTACAACTTTTCTGAAATACAAAACAGCAGAAAACAGAGAACTGGCACTGTGGCATCTTGTTAATAGGTTAGTGCCGGAAAATGTATAAAAGTGCAACGAATATTGAGCAAAACATATACAAATTGTTGTAAAACAAGCATGGAGCATCAAAAATTATAGATACGTTTGAGACGTATCAGCAACCAATTTTTAGCTCTCCCTCTCAAAGAGAAAGGAAACAATTTCAGTTTAATAATGTCACCATCTACATCCTTATACTTTTGCATCTCACGAAGTTCAACAAAATTATTAAGGTGAGAAGCAGCATCACCAGTACTAACATGAGAAAATTGCTCTTTCATAACAAGATTTAACAAAGCAGCTTTAATTTCATAGAAAGCTGCTTCAGAAGCAGGTGGAGCAATAGATTTACAAATAAAATCATTGTTGTTCGTGCTAGTAAAGTCACACAACTTAGTGTCCTCAGGAGTACTCATTTTAGGAAGATTAAAACAGAGCAACAAAAATAACGACTATAAAAGAAACTAATTTTTTGTGTTTTTTTATATAATGAAGCAAACAAGACAAAGTAATATAAACTAATCAAAACAATAACAAAGTATAGAGATTGGAGATGAGAGAACCCCTTGTAGAAATATTCTTTTTCCCCGGCAATGACGCCACAAAAAGAGCTTGATGTTGTGCAAATCACAGTTGGGAAACCCCAAGAGGAAGGTATGATGAACACAGTAGAAAGTTTTCTCTCAGTAAAAAAACCAAGGTTTAATCAACCAGTAGGAGAAAGAAATCACTTCTGAAAAGGTGTTGCTAGCTGACTTTGGCAGGGCGCGCTACCGGTGTCAGCAACAACGTGGAACCTGCACACAAGACAACCAAAATATTTTGCCCCAACTTACAATGAGATTGTCAATCTCACCGATTTTGCTGAAAATAAAGGATTAAACGTATAGTGTGAAAAGAGATATTTGTTTGCAGTGAAATAAAGAGCTGTTGCCGTGGGAGTTGGCAATAAAAAGAACATGTATTTGCAGTGTAAAAGAAAGGACCGAGGTCCACAGTTCAATAGAGGTGTCTCTCCATAAATAATAACATGCTGGGTGAACAAATTACAGCTGGGGAATTGACAGAATAAAGACCATACATGACAAGATGATTACTATGAGATTTATTTGGGCATTACAACAAGATACATAGACCGTAATCCAACTGCGCCTATGACTAATAATCCACCTTCCGGTTAGCATCCGCACCCCTTTCAGTATTATTTGCAAGCAACAAATTATTGCATTAAGTAAAGTGTCTAAAGTAAACAACAGAATTATCCTTAGATAAAGCATTGTTGTTTTCTCCCTAGTAGCAACAACACATCTACAACCTTAGAAGTTATTGTCACTCTCCCAGATTACTAGAGGCATGAACCCACTATCGAGCATAAATACTCCCTCTTGGAGTCACAAGCACATACTTGGCCAGAGCATTTACTAGCAACGGAGAGAATGCAAGGTCACAAATAACATATGACAAGTATATAATCAATCTCAACCATAGTATTCAATATTCATCGGATCCCAGTAAACACAACATGTAGGATCATAAAGATGATCTTGATCATGATAGGCAGCTCAGAAGATCTAAACATGAAGCATAATTAAAGTGGAGAACACAACCATCTAGGTACTGCTATGGACCCGTAGTCCAGAGATGAACTACTCACGCATCACTTCGGAGGCGGGCATGATGATGTAGAGGCTCCGGTGATGATCACCCTCTCCGGCAGCGTGCCGGGAAGAGCTTCAGAACCCTCCCGAGCTAGGCTCAACGATGGCGGCCGCGATGTAACTTTTCGTGGGTGGAGCCTCGGGTCATTATGTTTTTCCCGATCAGATGAATATATAGGCGGAAGGGCGAGGTCGGTGGGTGCCCGAGGGGGCCCACACCATACCTAGGCGCGGCCTAGGGGTGGTGTGGCCACCTCCTGGCTCGTCTCCATCTCTCCTCTGGACTCCGTCTTCATTACAGTAAAGTAGGAACTTCGGCTTTTGTTTCGTCCAATTCCGAGAATATTTCTTGTACAACTTTTCTGAAATACAAAAACAACAGAAAATAGGAACTGACAATGTGGCATCTTGTTAATAGGTTAGTTCCAGAAAATGCATAAAAGTGCCACGAACTGTAAACAAAACATAGAGAAATTGGTGTAAAACAATCATGGAGCATGAAAAATTATAGATACGTTTGCAACGTATCAGCCGCCTAGTCCCAGTGGACCTCGTTGCCGTGGGCGCCGATGACGTCCCCGGGCGGCGACCCCGCTGTTGTGGCTCGAGCGCGCCGGGGACTCCGGCCACGTCGACCACTGGGCCTCTTCCCAGGCCGAGTGGGGGTCCGGAGGGCTGCCCGCCCGCAGCTCCGCCTCCTCCCTAAGGCGGAGGTAGCACTCCTGCTCCGCCTGGCGCATGGTCTCCTCCTGTCGGCGCCTGGCCTCATCCTCCCGGCGCGCCTGGCCCAGCAACGCCTAGGCCTCGGCGTCCTCGACCGCCTGGCTGGCCTCCTCCTCCATCGCGGAGGTGCGGAGCACCGCCGCGAGCTGTGGCCACTTGGCCTCCTCCTCGGCGAGGGACGTCGCCAGAGCGGCGCGCATGTCGGGGTCGTCGTCCTCCTCGGGTTTTGGCACCGGCGTCGCGGGTTGCGCCAATGCCGCGGTGTCGCGGCCGCATCCTCGATGTAGAGCCCACTGCGGTGGCGGGTAGACCTCAGCGCTGGCGCGATCCGCGACGCCGGGAGCGAAAGCTCTCTTCGGGGCCATGGCGGCGGAGTGGGACGCGTGGGCAGTTGGAGTGCGAGTGGGGAATTGGATTGTACAGAGACAATCCCCTCCCAGTCCACATTTAATAAGACGCGCGCCTGCCCACCAACAGCTGGGCCCATGGAGGCGAGCAGGCGGTCGCGCGAGGACGCCGCGTGCCATCCACGACCACTTAAACCTGGCTCAGATTTAGGTCGGATTTGGGTTGTCCCGGATACTACGACCAACCGCATTTGGGATGCGTCGCGGCGTTTAGCCGCGTTTTTATCCGCCGGGACCGTTGGAGATGGCCTTATACGCCTGTGAATCATCAAACGGACCAAATTTAATCTAGCACGTGCGGGAAACGCATTTGCGATCAACCAAACTGACCATAGATGTAGGTGAGTGCACAAAACGAGCTGGTCTCTCGCCTTGTTTGGGAAAAAAGTGAACAAAAGATAGGCTACAAGATCACGCCAGATACGCCGTTTGTCGAGAACCTCGAAATGATCTCCGGGACAGGGACACGGCAACGCCAGGCACAGCGAGAGCCCTGCTATCTCCACTCTCCACCGATTGTCATCTCGGCGAGAAGTCGTCTGGTTCGCTGCGTCCTACTCCTACTCCTACGTACCCGCCTACCATGAGACCTGAGGGCATCTGCAGCGACGCGACGCAAACGTACGCTCAGTGACCGTTTGTGTCCGTCGTGACCGAAAATGCGTCGTGCACCACCTCTAGCGGCGCGACGCAAAGTAACCGGACCGTCCGCAGAGACGCAAACCTGGCCAAATATGCGCCAGGTTTGCGTCTCGGCGGACGCTGCGCGGACGCGCAAAGTGTCCGCTCGGTCCTCGCATGGGCCCGCCTGGCAACGGCACAACTGCTTCGTCTTCCGCGGCATTACTTCCGGGCGGCGCGCTGCGTGCGCAGCTAGTAGACGTTGCACTGGCAGGCCATTGAAGGCGATATGACGTCGGAGCCTTTTAAATGGACGCTGCCGGCGTCCATTTCGATGACCAAACCATTGCCAAATCCCATAGTATCCACCCCACCGACGCCATGGGAAAGAAATGCTGGCCGTTCCGCAAGACGAAGAACGACCAGGAGGCTAGCGGCTCGCATTCCGGCAAGAAGGCAAGGGTCGGCCTGTACGTCCGCGTTGAGCTCGCGCGGCAGCTATGGGAGGAAAACCGGCCTGTGCCATGGCCGGACACGAACTTGCAAGGAGGGGGCTGGTACCTGAACTCGCGGCGCGTGCCGGTCCCCCCCGTGGCGCGCGAGGGCCGAGAGCGGCGGGACGAGGTGCGCCGCCGCCGAGCGATCTTGCCGCCGGATCTGCGGGAGGATCAGGCGTATGCGCTGAACTCCTACAACTGGATTACATTCGGGACGTGGGAGTTCGACGCGCGTCGCCGCGCTGGCTACCTCGGCGACGTGGACTTCTTCGACCGAGAGATCGCCGCAGAAGAAAAAGTGAACGACCAGGAGGACGCGGACGACGAGGAGGACGCGGACGAGGACGTCGACTACGACCACGACGACGGCGGGCCGGCGTGGGATCCGGAGACCCAGCCGCCGGACCTTTCCGAGGATGAGGCCATTGCCATGGCACTGGCCAACAACGCGCAGGACGAGCTCAACGAGCTCGCTTTGTGGGAGGGGCTCGCAATCCGAGCTGCGGGAGTCGGCGCTCGCGCGGGGAGGCCGGCGACTCCTCGGCCACGCCGACGCGTTCCAACGACCGCGCTCCGCCTCGTTGCTCCGGCGTGGATCCCGGCCACGACCTCCTGCCCATGCGGCGGTACCTCCTCCACCGCCGGCGTACGAGCTTCCATGGCCGACGCCGGAGTTCATTAACCTCGTCAGCGACGACGACCAGTAGGCAGCAGCAACTTTTAGCAAGCCTTTATGGGTTTTTTATGTTTTTTTTTGTAACGTATAAATTATGGTTGCATGAATGAAAAAAAAATTATGCGTCGCGCCGCTGGAGCCACCCCCGACGTAAACGGATGCCCGGACGATTTCGACCATTTCGACCGACGCAAACAGACACAACGCGTCTGTTTCGATGTCCGAAATGCGTCGCGCGGCTGAAGATGCCCTGAGTGTCACGACCGCCGTAGGGATAGAGGATACCGACGTTTTGCCTGGACCCGTCGCGGCGCGTGGCGGGGAGCCCGTCAGCCGTGGCGACCACACGCCCGAGGAAGCAAACCAGGGGTCTTATGAGCAAGCGCAGGATTTTTCACTTGGCCGAAACCGCACACAACGAAGCCGAGCCTTCCTTCAGCTATGCGATAATGCGATCGGCGTCAAGCCATTGTAGTTCCATGATCATGCTTCATTCGAGCTTCGTTGACCTCGTTTTTCAATTAGAAAAAATTCGACATCTTGAAGCTTCGTACGAGTTTTGATTGGATCATCAGCTGTTGGTCAACAGATATTCTATCGATGCGTAGCCCCTTTGATTATTGAGCTATTCTTGCGTGTGTGCCTGGGCTACATCGACTGTACAGGTTGCACGCAACGCAAGCTCACGGTTTCAACGGTGTCGCAGAGCATAAACAGGTCTATCAGAACAGAGACGCTGTTCCTTCTCTGACCCGCTACCAAGATCACATTTCGTTTCCTTCGGGGTTCCAGGATATTATTGGCTTTCTGGTTGGGAGCTCGATTGAGGAGGGCCAAGGTGAGGTGAGATTTTTTACTTTCTCTATCCCTCTGCAATTCTAGCTGAAGAATCAAGAATCTTTCCTGCTTCCATGAATAGCTGATCATATGATACTCTCTAATCTCTCTGGATCGCCTTTTGCACCGATTGAATCCTTCACAGCGAGCTCTTCCCAAGAGCTCACTTGGTACTACCAGTAGAGCTCACTGATTAACGCCGTGCTCTGATATGAACACACGGGTTTCTGTTTCGCAAAGTCGTCGGTCTCGGTCCGATGACTCCATTTCCCTTGAATCTGACGCCGCGAAAATCTTTCCCCCACCATGAAGCAGGAGAGGCGGAGGAAGCACCTGCGGCCATCGCCGCCGCCGCCGGGCCTCGAGCTCGCGATGGCGCCCTATAAGCGGGATGGGGCCGGAGGCCACGAGGAGATCCGCGAGCTCGACGACTCCGAGCTGGGGGCGGCGGCGCACGCGAGCGGCCGCGTGCCGCCGTGGCGGGAGCAGCTGACGGCGCGCGGGATGGTGGCGAGCCTGGCCGTCGGCGCCATGTACAGCGTCATCGTCATGAAGCTCGTCCTCACCACGGGCCTCGTCCCCACGCTCAACGTCTCCGCCGCGCTCATCGCCTTCGTCGTCCTCCGCGGCTGGACCAAGGCGCTGGCACACCTCGGCGTCGTCGCCCGCCCCTTCACGCGCCAGGAGAACACCGTCGTGCAGACCTGCGCCGTCGCCTGCTACAGCATCGCCGTCGGAGGTCTGGGCCACAACCTCTGATTTGTCCGCAGCTCGCCCCCGTCGCCCTTATTCCGCCGCCGCAGCTGCTGCTCGCCTCCTACCCGTCGCCGAGATGACAAAGCGCACCAAGAAGGCTGGAATCGTTGGCAAATATGGTACTAGGTATGGTGCTAGTTTGCGTAAGCAGATCAAGAAGATGGAGGTGTCTCAGCACTCCAAGTACTTCTGTGAGTTCTGTGGCAAGTTCGCCGTGAAGAGGAAAGCAGTTGGTATCTGGGGATGCAAGGACTGCGGGAAGGTGAAGGCTGGTGGTGCTTACACCATGAACACCGCCAGCGCTGTCACCGTCAGGAGCACAATCCGTCGCTTGAGGGAGCAGACTGAAGCTTAATTTTGCTGCTCTTGTTTTGTTCTAAGGGCCACCTGGGGTTTTGCAGTTTAGAGGAGATTTCATCTACTTATATTGGCTGTTCAGCCGTGGATAACTTTGTACTTGGTGTTATGGATGACCTGTTATGCTTTTCCAAAAAAAAAAAAAGTGGAGTTCTTGGACTGACGCGTCCTTGGATTTTTTCAACAGGTGGGTTCGGGTCCTACCTGCTTGCGCTCGACAAGAAGACCTACGAGGCGGCGGGTGAGGACACGGCGGGCAACGTGCCGGGGAGCTTCAAGGAGCCCGGCATTGCGTGGATGACCGGCTTCCTGCTCGCCGTCAGCTTCGTGGGGATTCTCGCGCTCGTCCCACTCAGGAAGGTCCGTGTGCTCCCCAGACTGGTTCAGTATATCTGTACAAGATCCTAAACCTGCTCCTCTATCCGTGCTGCTTGCATACTGTTAAAGTGTCTTCTGTCTTGTTATCCTTGTTTGTTTGTAGGATATTGTTTCGGTCTTTTTGTCAAAGACCGGCTCACAGATTAGGTAGGCTGAACAAAGGACAAAATCTGCTTCGATTTTGTTAGGTGATGTAGTTTGACGGCATTGCTACCATTTTCACGATGTCCGATTGATTGATGATGGCCTTATGTCCCTACTGAATGAGGCTTCTTTCTGGAGAAAAATGCAAGAGCTCTGCCTATTCACTATCAAGCCCTGTTCACTATAAAGGATGGGGTCTGTGGGCAAAATTTTGACTTACAACATGCCCAAAAACCAACAAAAACCTGATACTTCAAATAGGATAGGCCGCTCTGGAAATCTGTGACATATCATCAAAAACCTTGGGGAATACCCTCCTGGTATGTAAGCCTCATCGTGCTGAAGATGCGCTGATTTCTTTCTTTCAACACATTCCATACAGCAACCGACTGCTCACTTCATCTCCTTTGAGGACAACTGCCGCAACATTTCATCCCACCAGGCATCGATTGACAGAAAATAGGCAGGCGGTGTGGCAATAATCTCTCCGGACCAAATGAACATAAGGCCCCACACAGCCTGCTGGATCGGGCTTCTTAATTGCGCTGTCTTGTATATAAATTAATTGTCACTATCTATCTATCACAAAGCCTATTTGCTGCCTGAGTTGTTAAACCAGCAAAGGCACAGCCATCTTTGTTTAAGACATGGAACGTGTATGCTTTGGTGACGCTGAGGATGAAATGAAGTATATTAACCTATCGATGGTGTGAGCCGCGTCTCTTAAAAAATATTAGATCTTTCCCTAGCATTTGGGATATGCTTAAAAGGGAGAAACAGTTATGTACTTTGAAACTACCATTGCATTTCATATTTGAATCTTCAGCTGCAATCCAACTGACATTAATTGAGAGCCTAATTCCGAAAAAGAGTGCCTAGAAGTTTTAAGCGCCTTAGACCTTACCATATTTGGATAAGAATATTTTTCTTGTGAATCCTTCAAAATGAACTAGATGCCCACATAGGGTTCTTTTGTTAGGTTACAAGAACTTCGTCAATTCACGTAAAAAAAGAACTTTGTCAATTAGTTTGATATCACATGTAAACAGATGATTCATTTTGCTATCAAACTTTGTAAAATTTCAGATTATGATAATCGACTACAAATTAACTTATCCAAGCGGGACTGCAACAGCCGTGCTTATAAATGGATTCCACACGCCTCATGGAGATGCTATGGCAAAGTATGTGATTCTTTCACATAACACGTGACCTGGAAAACCAAAAAAATCAATCTTTTTTGGAATCAATTGATTGCTTTGCTTCTTCATGTCAGGCAGCAAGTAAATGGATTCACAAAGTACTTCGGAATCAGCTTCTTCTGGAGCTTCTTCCAATGGTTTTTCTCTGGTGGAGACAGTTGCGGGTTCTCACAGTTTCCTACGTTTGGACTAATAGCATGGAAAAACTCGTAATACTATTAAATTTGCTCATTGTTGTATTAAATTTGTTCTTGACAAGTAACAGTTTCACCTGATTCAGATCTTTCTAATTTTTGGGGTGTCAGATTCTTCTTTGACTTCAGCCTCACATATGTTGGGGCAGGGATGATATGTTCCCATCTTGTGAATCTGTCTCTCCTTCTTGGTGCCATTCTCTCCTGGGGTGTCATGTGGCCGCTGATCAGTGATTTGGAAGGGGACTGGTATCCATCAAATATACCTGAAAGCAGCATGAGCAGCCTGCAAGGTTACAAGGTTTGTTCTCAGTTTATGTTGGTTATTGTACTTGTCAACTATATTTTCTTTTTTACTTATCTTGTCTCATTGTGTAGGCCTTCATATGCATAGCTCTCATCCTAGGAGATGGCCTATACAATTTTTCCAAGATTATTGCATTGACTGTTAAGAATCTGATTGAAAAATCAAAACTAAAGAACACAAAGAAAGGTAGAGATTCTGGCAAATACATGCAAGTACAGTCTTTGTGATGTATGATAATCTAATATAGTGTTCATGCTATTTCTAGAGGAAGACATTCTGGTGCTCGATGACCTTCATCGTAATGAAGTTTTCGTAAGAGACAGTCTCCCTACCTGGCTAGCCTATTGTGGTTACATTGCACTATCAGTCCTTGCAGTAATTGCCATTCCCATGATGTTCCGCGAGATGAAGTGGTACTATGTTGTCATAGCATACGTATTAGCTCCTGCCCTGGGGTTCTGCAATGCCTACGGTGCCGGCCTTACTGACATGAACATGGCCTACAATTATGGGAAGGTTGCCCTTTTCATTCTTGCAGCCTGGGCTGGGAAAGACTCCGGTGTAGTTGCTGGCTTAGTAGGCTGCGGTCTGGTGAAATCACTGGTATCCATATCTGCTGATCTGATGCAGGATTTCAAGACTGGGCATCTCACATTAACATCACCTAGATCAATGATAATTGCTCAGGCTATCGGCACCGCCATGGGCTGTATCATCGGGCCACTGACATTCATGCTGTTCTACAAGGCGTTTGACATAGGAAACCCAGAAGGACCCTGGAAGGCACCGTATGCTCTGATCTACCGAAACATGGCAATTCTTGGTGTTGAGGGTTTCTCTGCCCTACCCCTGCATTGCTTGCAGCTGTGCTATGGATTCTTTGGCTTTGCGGTGGTGGCCAACCTTATGAGGGACCTCTTCCCGGCAAAGTATGGCAGGTGGGTTCCCCTGCCGATGGCGATGGGTGTTCCTTTCCTTGTCGGTGCGAGCTTTGCCATCGACATGTGTGTCGGGAGCTTGGTAGTGTTCATCTGGCACAGGTTTGACAGAAGTAAAGCATCACAGATGGTTCCTGCAGTTGCGTCTGGTTTGATATGTGGGGATGGGCTTTGGATCTTCCCTTCTGCCTTGCTTGCGCTGGCAAAGATCAGTCCACCGTTGTGCATGGCATTTAGGTCTACACACTAGAAGGGCAACAAGCTAGGTCTATGTACAGTTAGAAGAGATACCGCCTGCCAAAGCATGCAGTAAATAGAGTTTGCATAGCAGGGCGAAATTGTAGCATATACATGCATTTTTATACTCCCTCCGTCCCATGAAACTTGACTTAACTTTCTCTACATTTGGATGTATCGAGACACTAAATGGTACATCTAAATGTAGAGAAAGTTTATACAAATTTCATGGGACGCAGGGAGTATATAAATTTATACATGTGCAGTTTTGGCAACAATAAGTGGACACTTGAGCCACAAGGTGCATTACTGCAAGGAACAAGAATCATCTTTCGTGGGCAGCTGATCTAATTCTGAACCGTCTTCTAAAAATAACACAATTCAGATCTATGACAATGAAGAATCATCGAAATGATGCCGTGATGAGCTATCTATTCTTTCTTTCTCTGCCTGTCATTTCGGAGTCCTGCTTGCACTGATTCTTCAAAGAAGGCTTGCACTGGCCCGGTTCAGCATCTGAATCAGATTCAGATAGTGGCACAGGTTGTCAAGTACAAGTGCAGCTCAACGCACAGTCTGCATCAGCCTTCTCACCTCTCAAATTGTGGCTGTTGCTACCCTACTCTACTATGTTCTTACATATCCGGTTAGGTTTGCTGAATAATTTGACGGATTCGAAAGCTACATCAGTCATTACACCACTTTACCTGCCTGTAGCTCACGCAAACAAAACCAAAAAGGAGTATAAGAGCGCATGGTGATTATCCCCGCGCACTAGTATAAATTATACTCTCTGACAGCTCATTTTCTGTCTCCCGTAGACTGGGGACAACCTAGTAGATAGATTTCCTTTGTTGTTTGACTTTGGACATGATCGACGTGGATCGCGTGTCTGGCCCAAGTTGAAGTATATGGTGGTAGCGCCACGACCCGGACGTTTGGAACCTGGGTGCGCGCGCACCCGTTTACGAAAAGTTTAAAAAATGTTATTTAAAAATTTTCAAAAAAATGTGAAGTAAATTTTTGCATGTACATATTATGTTGATACTTACTCGTGTAAGTTTTCACGAAAAAATACCATTGTGTGTGGTCTGCATAAAAATGACAAAATGTCCAAATGAGAATAGTGAACATGAATTTGTACTATTCACAGGAATAGAAATTTGCATTTTGTCATTTTTGTGTAGGTCACATACAATGGTATTTTTCCGTGAAAACACACACGAGTAAGTATCAACATAGTGTATACATGCAAAATTTTACTTTACATTTTTTTGAAACTTTTAAATAGCATTATTTTGAACTTTACGTAAACGGGTGCGCGCGTACCGAGGTTCCATTCACCATTTCCGAGTAGCGCCACCTCTTATTTCTCTGTGTAGTACACTTTTTTTTTTGAAATGGAAAAAAATCGCCCCAGCTTATGCATCCAAGGAATGCACACGATTTTTTATTAGATTATTCACAACATCTTACAAGAGCAATACAAAAGATCAAATTCGAAGCCACCTCGCTAAACCTATAGAGGGATGAAGGGGGTGACAATACACCAACTCACTTCATTCAAACAACCAAATGCTTTCCCAAGCCGCCCAATAGCAGGTGAGAAGCACATTCAGTCAAGCAGACTCTTAGCGCACGCCAACACACACGCCACAGAAATCTCTACCGCCGTCTTCCTCGCACCCATCTTCAAGAGGGATCACCGCATTCATCTTGCCAGACCTGCCGTCGATGCCACCATGATGCCAGACAGCTCCACCATCCTGCACGTGTCCTGCAGTCGGCGCCCGTCTTCGATACCCTGCAGCTCCACGCCGCCGAGAATCATCAACGTCAACGTAGTAGATGAACACCACTCCACCAAAGATCCACCTCCATCCGGCCGCTGCTCCAAAAATGATGCCCCAAGAGGTAGAACGACGCAGAAAGCATCGTCATCATCCGATCATGGAGACCCGGATCTAGGGTTTCCCCCGGAGCAGCACGAGTGAGCAGCCGCAGACTGCGACGATGATGCCTTCAAGAAGGAAGCGACGCGTAACGCTGCCATCGCCTGCCAATCGTGGCATGATTTTCACCAACAACCGCTAGTCCCCTACTCGGCAAGAGCTAGCGTAGAGGCCGGAAAAGATGATGCCTTCACAAGGGAACGACGCCAATAGCCGCCGCCATCATCCGCCAAGAACGATGTCTAGGCGCGGTTTTCACCGGTGGCCCCTTCACCGCTAGCTCGTCGTCGACTAGATCTTCATCGCCGGAGTAGACGGATCTCGTGATCCGCCACCCCAACGAACCCGACCGACCACCTCCGGCAAAGGAGGAGGCCGCCACCACCATGCCAAGGACAGTCGCCCATGGCATCCTCGTTCCTCGGAACGTACCCAGAAACCTGCACGAAGCCGGCATCATTGTGACCGCAGTTGTATGATTGCAGCCCACCCGAGCCCGTCAGGACCCAGATCGGACCCGAATCACCGGCGTCGCCCGCCAAATGATGGAGATCCTCTCCCTCCACTGGTCACCGCCGCTCCATGGCACCGCCGTCAACAGCCCGATGCGGATCGCCGCCGCCGGAGACGCGAACCCCCACGGATGCCGTGGCCGAGGAAGTCCGCCACCGCCGCCACGCCTCTAGGGCTTTGCCCGGCGGCGCCTCAGGCGGCAGCGGGAGGAGGGGAGCCGCTGGGGTGGGGGGGAGGGGAGTCGCTGGGGGGGGGGTTGACATAGGCATCCTGAATGGGCATGTCGAATAAGGTACCCGAGGTTATTTGGAGGCCCACGACCCGAAGTCTTCAAGGCCCAGAAGCCCAGCAAACATCAATATGGAAGATAGAGTTGTATTAGGAATTGAGAGTCATGTAATTATACGGGAGAGGCTCAGAAAGTCTCCCGGAGTTTGTAACTTGTACGACAAGAAGATCCCTCGGCTCTCCCTCCTATATAAAGGGGAGCCGAGGGGTAAGGAATCATCGAATCTATTATCCACATAACCCTAGTTTTTACTTAGTCGAGCACCTTTTCGGCTGAAACTTTCGAGATCTACTTTCCCTCTACTTTCTACGAAACCCTAAGTCTATAATCCGTAGGCATTGACAAGTTAATCCCTTGTCAATTGGCGCCGTCTGTGGGGACTGGAGGCGACAAGGAGGTGATCTCGATGGCATCGACAACATCATCAACATCATCAACAGCGAGCAATGCGATGGACGGAGGTAAACGGATGCAACCTGATCTCGACGATTTTGTTCCTCACCCTCCCATCCGTTTGCATGCATATGCCGATCTGGAGGAGTCGATGGAGATGACGTTTGGGAGTTTCCACTTCCGCATCGGGGAAAAAAGATCGCATCGTCTCGCGGCACCGATTTTTTCGGGACCGTTAGCGGCGGTTTCGATTTCTCGGGATCATCATCATCATCATCGATCGAGTCAGGCGATGAAGAGATTTCGCCACCAAGCTTCATCAAGCCCGCCATCGGCGGAGAACTCGCCGATATGTTCGGCGGTATGTTTTTCGGGTCGTTCACGGGCTCCGATCTGAGCAGCGACTCGGAAAGCATCGACAACTTCGACTTCATCGACAGATCTACTTCTATTCAGGAGGTCTTCGCCGATCTATACGATGGTGTCACCGACCCTGAAGGTGAAAAAAAGCTACAACATATCATCAAGTCTGCGCAATCGAGGAATCAAGCCGTCAAGAAGATGAGGCATCCGAGGATTTCGATGATTTGGGTAATCCATTCATCGATCCCGCAGATCTTACGCGGGGAACAGGAAACAAATACGTCCGGACCACGCCACGAGAGAAAGTACGGTTGCGACAAGCAGCTTGGGATAGAGCTCAGAAAGCCATGGATGGCACAGAGCCGATGACCACCACGGCCACACCAGAGGCGCTGCAAGCATATCAATATAGACTCGCTCGTGCTGGACGAGAGTTAGAGAAACAAAGAAGGGCACTCGACGCAAGGAGAGCCACAGCCTCTGCGTCAAGTTTGCGCAGGGCCGCCCTAAGTCGACAATCAAGAACTTCGGGAGACAGTCACAGAGACGCCCGCGCAAGAGGAAGATCTCCACTGGCAAACGTGACCGAGAATGAACGAGAGAACCTGATCCAAAACCTCGACATGTCCTTTATGTCGATAGACACGAGAGGGCACATCATCCCAAAAACACCGGAAGCTGGGTATATGGCGACACATGCCTTCATATTGGCATCCAAACCACCTCCAGGAGAATCCAGGGAAGCATTGTATCAGATGGCTATGGCAGGTGTCGGCGTTATGGGGACAACGCTAGCTGGTTAGAGTACACCACAACCTGAAAGTGCTACACGAAGAAATAGTCCTCGACCCACTACGGTGGCAGCGCGAGCTCCTCCATGAGAAGGTGACACGAGAAATACAGTAACGCAAGCACGAGTCGACAAAGCACGACAGGAAAGGGACCGTGAAAACAGAACAAGAGAGCGTCGGCACTCACCAGAAGTTAGCGAGGAGGATTTATGTGGGCTCGCTTGCTTCACCCGACGAGTTCGCAAGACTAAAGTACCTTCTAGTTTCAAGTTACCGGAAAACTATAAGAAATTCGATGGATTGCAAGATCCTAAGGATTGGATAGTTGATTACTTGGAGAAAGTGAAGCTGATGGGCGGAACCAGAGCAACGGCCATGCAAAGCATTCAAGTTCACCTTAGCGGAGCCGCAAGATCTAGGTTAAATAAGTTACCAGAAGGGTCCATCGATAGCTGGGAAACTTTCGAGGACTTGTTTGTGAGGAATTTCCGTTTCACGTGCAAGAAATCCGCGTCAATAGAGAAGCTAAGGACCTGCATACAGAAGTCTGATGAATCAATGAGGATGTACATCCAGAGGTGGATCATCATAAAAAACTCGGCTGAAAACGTATCAGCTGAAAGAGCAATCGATGCGTTTATCGCGGGAATTCAAAGAAGAGACCTAATCAAGAAATTGGGAAGATCAAACCCAAGAACAATAGCTGATCTCATGGAGATAGCGAATCGTTGGGCTGGCGGAGAAGATGTCGTTCATAACAAACGACAGAGGTCACCCGAGGATCGAAATCATAACAGGAATAACAATCAAAATAGGCGACGTTTTCGGCCCTACACAGATTACAACGGTCCCAGCCAAGTGGCGGCTGGCTTCCGAGGAAATAGTGGAGGAAATCATCGGGATGATTATCAGCGGAGCAATGACCAGCGCAATGATCATCGAGACGCGCCAAGCTCCAACATGCAAAATAACCGGCCTAGGTTCCCCAGGCCATACAACGTATCACCCGAAGATCTACTGAACGGGCCATGCCAGATGCACTTGTACCTCGACAACGAGGGAAAGAGACAGTCGGGTCATCTTCAGAAGGACTATCGAACTTTTCAAGCTCTGCGGAGATACACGGAGAATACTAACACGCAAGCTGCGAATAGGGGATACGTGCAGGTGCCAAGGAGTGAAATTCACCTACCACCACCACCCGCAATTACCAGCAAATCAACATCAGTTGCAACTTGCGGCACCTCAGGGCGATGATGCTGATTTCATAAACACAACAGGGGCAGTGTCGATGATACAGATGGGCAGACCCTCGAACAGGGCACAAAAGTTAATTTCTCGGTAGGTATACATGGAAGAAAAGATGCCTCCACCAACCATCGAGTACCTTAATTGGTCGGGATAGGCAATAACCTTCAGCCAAGAGGATCACCCACCTCAAGTTCCACGACCAGAGCAGTCAGCTATGATTTTACCAGCAATAATCGCGGGATTTGAGGTCTCCCGCATATTCATAGATGGAGGAAGCAGCTTAAATCTCATATATGCGGATACGTTACGGAAGATGAATATCTTTCTAGCAAATCTGACACCAACAGATACGTGTTTCCATGGCATCACACCTGAGAAGCCGAACTATCCTCTAGGAAAGATATCACTCAACGTACAGTTCGGGACCCGAGAAAATTTCATGAAGGAGAAGCTGGAGTTTGAATTTATCGATTTTCCACCACAATATGATGCTCCCTTGGGACGACTCACATACCCAGATTCATGGTTGTGCCGCATTATACATACCTATTGTGGAGGATCCCTGGACCCAAGGGCCCAATCACAGTCAAGGGAAGCTTCGCCTTGGCAGATAAGTGTGACAAGAATTTTCACAAACTCTCAGAAACTTTCGGGATACTGTCTGGGTATGAAGCATCCAAACTCACCACCAACTACGACGTGTTGCCTGACGGAGGTAGATCCTTGCAGGAGCAAGCTTTCGACACCTCAAAGAACTCTAAGGAAGTGCAGATCCACCCGACAGATCCAAAAAAGACGACAGCTATCGCGTCCAACTTGGACATCGCATAGGAAAGCGCGCTCATCGAGTTCCTCCGTGAGCGTTGGGAAATCTTTGCATGGTGTCCAGCTGACATGCCAGGAGTACCCAGGGAACTTGCCGAGCACCCCCTTAATCTGGATCCAAGGGCTAGGCCAATTCGACAACCTTTTTGGCGATTCTCCGAGCCAAACCGCGAAGCCATGTTATCTGAGATTTGTCGGCTCAAAGAAGCGGGGTTCATCAAGGAGTTGCACACTGAGGCCACTAAAAGTGCATGGAGCCCCCATGTGTGGTTTTGGTAATTAATGACAATCCCTATGGACTAATGTTTGCATTGAGTTATATTTGTAGGTGTTGTCCATAGGCAATGCTTGAACCATATGTTGGCTTCAAGGTTGCAATAAGAAGAAATTGATGAAGAATATCAAGTGTCAAGTATGTCTTGAAGATGAAGATGAAGATGAAGTGAGCCCTCAAGTTACTTCAAGACATCAACATGATGAAGTGCAAGTTCAAGATGAGCCAAACTCGAAGAGATCATATGCTCCAAGCTTGCCATGAAGAAATGAAGTGCAAGTTCAAGATGAGCCAAACTCGAAGAGATCATATGCTTGAAGCTTGCCATGAAGAAATGAAGTGCAAGTTCAAGGTGAGCCATCTCAAAGAGATCATTTGCTTGAAGCATGCTCTCCATATGGTGTTCATGGATATGTGAAGATGCGCCGAAGAAGAAGCTCTCCCATGATGGATTATGGGGGAGCAATCCACAAGACTTCATCAAGCAAGCACAATCAAGAAAGGCATTCCATCTTGTTGCGGTCAAGATCGTTATCATCAAGCTCAAGTGGAATGCGCAAGTATAAGGTTTGCTCTTGATAGGGTTTCTTTCTTACCGGTCTCATAGTGTAGTTGGAGACCGGTTTATAGTTTAGTTGCCGTACTATCAAGAGGGCTCTCGAGTAACTCGATCGTATCGTTCGGAGAGAGCTCAAACCTTTGCATCCTTGCATGATCTTTCTTGGTTTTATTTGGATCTTATCCATGTTATGTTTTAGAGCTTGTGCTTATTCTCATGACAAGCTCTATTTCATCGAAAATGGTTTTTGCATGGGCAACTTGTTGCATTTTCAAGGTTGGAGGTTTTCACCGGTATGTCTTTTTTAGATAGGTCAAACCTTTCATCATTTGTTTCTATCCTACATTGTTGGATTATGATGGTTCCCTGCATGGTCTTGTAGAGCTTTTTCCTAGCTTTAAAACAAGCCCAAGATCATCAAAATCGGAGTCCGAATGCTAAAGTTATGCCCGTTCCAGTTTGATGTTTCTGCCAGTTTTCAGGGGGGCGGATATTCCGGCCCAAGTTTGGGGCGGATAATCCGGCCCACCAGAAAAATCCGGTTTTTGGGAAAATCCGGCCAAATATCCGGCCCCCATCCTGGGGCACGTTTTTTCTGGTCCTTAGCCGTTTTTCGGGGGCCTGATATTTTGCAAATATCCGGCCCGGAAAATCCGGTCTGACCATACCCAAACGGTCATATTTCGATGGGAGGGGGTATTTAAGACCCCCTTCTTCCTCCTTGGGCAGCTACCTCTTCCCCTTTGTGCTCTCCACCATTGTTGACCTTGAGAGCTTTCCTTTCCCTCTACTCCTCCTATGTTTCTTGAATCTTTTTGAGGGAAAAGGAAGAGGAGATCTAGATCTACATTCCTACCAATCAAATCCCTCTCTTTGTGAGGGGAATCCACTAGATCTAGATCTTGGAGAAATTTGGTGTTCCTCCTCTTATTTGTTCTTCCTCTCTTATTCCCCCAATAGCTTTTGTAGCTTTGTTGGAATTTGAGAGAGAAGGACTTGAGCATCTTTGTGGTGTTCTTGCCATTGCATTTGGTGCATCGGTTTGAGTTCTCCACGGTGATTCGTGGTGGTGAAAGCAAGAAGGTTGTTACTCTTGGGTTCTTGGAACCCTAGACGGATTCTAGACCTTTGTGGTGATTTGTTGGGAGCCTCCAATTAAGTTGTGCATGTGTGACCTAACCTTTGTGTAAGGCCCGGTTTCCGCCTCTAAGGAAATCCCTTAGTGGAACCGTGACCTAGGCCTTTGTGGCGAGGGTCACCGGAGATTTAGGTGAGGCGCCTTCGTGGCGTTCGGTGTGTGGTGTGAGTACCGCATCTTGGGGTGAGGCCTTTGTGGCGTTGGTGTGCATCGAGCAACCACACCTCAAGGTGAGCCTCTTGTGGCGTTCGGGAGCACTAAGCCACCGCACCTCTCCACCGGAGATTAGCACTCGCAAGAGTGTGAACTCCGGATAAATCATCGTCTCCCGTGTGCCTCGGTTATCTCTATACCCGAGCTCTTTACTTATGCACTTTACCTTGTGATAGCCATCATGCTTGAAGTTATATATATCTTGCTATCACATAAGTTGCTTGTCTTGCTTAGCTTAAGTTGTTGGTGCACATAGGTGAACCATTGCTTAGAATAAGTTGTTGGTGCACATAGGTGAACCATAGCATTTAGGCTTTGGGCTTGACAAAGTAAACGATAGTTTTATTCCGCATTTGTTAAGCCCATCTCGTAAAAGTTTTAAACCGCCTATTCACCCCCCCCCCCTCTAGGCGACATCTGTGTCCTTTCAGCCACGTGGGTCGCTAACCTAGTGCTGGTCCCAAAGAAAAACACTGAAGTCCTTCGCACGTGCGTCGATTTCACGTGTCTCAATAAACACTGTCCAAAGGATCACTTTCCCCTCCCAAGGATCGACCAAATTATCGATTCCACGGCAGGTTGTGAATGTCTTTCCTTCCTCGACGCGTATTCTGTTTACAATCAGATCCGTCTGAAAGAAGAGAATGAAGTCAAAACAGATTTCATAACCCCTTATGGTGTGTTCTATTATATAACAATGCCATTCGGGTTGAAAAACGCAGGAGCCACGTATCAGCGGATGATGCAGAAGTGCCTGGCCACGCAGATCGGAAAAAACGTTCAAGTAAACATCGACGATGTCGTCATAACAACAAAGCAAGGATCATCCTTGATTGATGATCTCAAGGAAACCTTCGACAACCTCAACAAGTTTCGCCTCAAGCTGAACCCGACGAAATGTTCCGTTGGTGTTCCTACGGGAGAACTCCTCGGATACTTAGTGTCAGCTAGGGGAATCGAGGCCAATCCCGAGAAAATACAGGTATCCTGACGATGAGAAACCAACGAAGCTCAAGGAGATACAACAGCTGACCGGACGTGTCGCAGCTTTGAGCAGGTTTGTCGCCAGGTTGGGAGAAAAAGCGCTGCCATTTTACGCGCTAATCAAGCAAGGGGAAAAAATCGAGTGGACGAGGAAGCAGACAAAGCTTTTGAGCATCTGAAGTGAACTATGTCGACACCACCAATTCTGGTAGCACCCCAAGAGAAAGAACCACTACTGCTATATATCGCGGCCACACCTCAAGTGGTTAGCACAGTCCTCGTGGTTGAAAGAGAAGAAGAAGGGAAGATTCACGGGGTTCAACGGCCAATATATTTCCTTAGTGAAGTTTTATCACCATCCAAGAAGCGCTACCCGCAGTATCAAAAGCTAGCTTACAGAGTTTTTATGTCAGCACGGAAGCTAATACACTATTTTTCGGCGCACCCGATAATAATGGTCAATGAGGCCCCTCTTTCAAATATACTGAACAACCTAGAGGCTACGAGACGTGTCTCCCTTTGGGAATCGAGCTTTCTCCTAGGGACATCACATATGAAAAAATAAAGGCGATCAAGTCGCAAATTCTGCCGGACTTTGTTGCAGAGTGGATGGAACTGCAAAATACGGGACCTCCAGATTTATCGAGTATCTGGCATATGAACTTTGACGGGTCCAAGAGATTGGAAGGAGCTGGAGCAGGAGTGGTACTTGTTTCACCTCAAGGCGACAAAATGAAGTATATATTGCGGATGACGTTCCCCAACACATCTAATAATGAGGCAGAATATGAAGCCCTCATACACGGGATGAAGATGGAAAAGGCGTGCGGCGCCACTCGCTTAAAAATCTTTGGCGACTCCCAACTAGTGGCTCAACAGGTGATGAACAAGTGGGATGCAGTCAATGACAGCATGATGGCATATAAGGAGGTGTACAATGAACTCGAGAAAACCTTCGATGGTTGTGAAGTTAATCTATCATATTAGCAGGCTCAGCAACGATGAAGCCAACGTTCTGGCAAACATCGGCTCGCAGTGCCTCCCGATACCACCTGGAGTCTTTTGGGAAGAGATAAGTGAGAGATCAACCAAGGCGAAGAAAACACCAAAGCAGCAAAAGAAAAGGGAGAAGTCCAAGAAAGACTCGGGGGCTCCAGCAGCTCCAGAGACACATACATCGGAAGATGAGGATGAACCAGAGGAAGTTATGATGATACAAGTTCCCTGGATGCAAGTTTACCTGGCATACATCACAAAGAAAGAGATACCCGACGATCCGGTCAAAGCAAGGCGAGTTATCCGACGATCCAAAGCCTTCACCGTGGTCAAGGGAGAACTATACAAACAAAGCATTTCAGGAGTATTGCAGATGTGCATCAAACCCGAAGAAGGGAGAGTTATATTGAAAGACATACACGGAGGAATATGTGGCCACCACGCAAGCAACCGAGCAATAGAAGCCAAAGCCTTTCGTGCATGATTTTATTGGCTGACAACAATAGAGGATGCAAAAGACATAGTCCGCACATGCAATGCGTGCCAGAGATTTGCATCCAAGCCCCATTGTCCAGCAGCAGAGTTGATGCCGATACCATTGGCATGGCCTTGGGGGCTCGACATGGTGCGAAAATTACACAAGTCCTGGCCAGGAGGACACGTGTATTTGCTTGTGGCTGTTGACAAATTTACCAAGTGGATTGAAGCAGTAACTTCGGCAGATGCAACATCGGCGGTGAACTTCATCAAGGGGATAGTTTTTTGGTTCGGCATCCCTAACAACATAGTTACGGAAAATGGCAGTAATTTCACCTTCAGAGAATTCAAGGACTACTGTGAAAGTGTGGGCATCAAGCTGCAGTTCGCATTAGTGGCGCACCCGCTAACCAATGGTCAAGTCGAAAAAGCCAACAGGCTTATCTGCAATGGCATCAAGAAACGTCTATTAACACCGTTGTAGAAAGTGCGACACACCTGGGTCGATGAGCTGCCGTACGTATTATGGAGCTTGCGAACAACGCCGAACGCAGCAACTCAAGAAACACCGTTCTTCTTGGTCCATGGAGCCGAAGCAGTGCTGCCGATAAAAATAGAGCACAACTCCCCCAGAGTCACGGAGTATGATGAGGAAACTTCGCAGAAAACGCGGGAGGATGATGTCGACGCACTCGACGAAGCAAGAGATGAGGTATTATCAAGAGTAAGCGCATACCAACAGAACCTCAAAAATTATCACAGCCGACGTGTGCGGCCCAGGACCTTTCAAGTTGGCGATCTAGTCCTTCGACTCACACAAGATGGACACGAAAAATTTGAGTCTCCATGGTTGAGACCGTATATCATCACTGAAGTTATTCCGGGAGGAGCTTATCGGCTGAAGGACAAGAAAACGTGCAAGGATGAACCAAACCCGTGGAACCGTGGCGCAATTACGGCGGTTCTACGCTTAGAGATCAATATAGTATCAACTATGTAAGCATACATTGTAACTGAAGAGCTGGCAAGTTTTCAGACGCACTCTTTTCCTTTCAGGGCACCGAGTGGGGCTGAAAGGTTTTTAATGAGGCGGGCTTGTGATGCTACAATATAATAAAAATAGTGATGGCATATATTTTTCTTGCAAGCAAGGCTCGAGGGCTCGTACACGACAAATTCACAAAATATACTCGACTTCAAAACATGTCTCAACTTACACGCCTTGGTTCCATAAAAAACCTCACGAACAATAAAGATAGACACGCCAGCCGAGATACTCGGGGGCTCGAAGGGAAAAGATAACATAAATTTTGCCTTGACTTTACATGAGTCTCGCAATGATAGTTACAATATACACAACTTACAAATATATGCAACTCTACAGCCCAGACCAAGTGCATCGGGAAAAGAGAAAAATAGTTTCTACACAAATCTATCTATGTTTATGTTCTCTCTTGCAGCACGAACAATCTGCGTCGAGTCATCATACCGAAGTTCTTTGAAGAAAGCGGCATCAACCCGAAGAAGCTCGTCGATCATTTTATCGGCTACAGGCGATACAACCACACTATGCTTGTCAACGTTTACTCTCCTCTTCGATGTCTTGCGGTAAAAAATGTCGATAACACTGCCGAAGTCCAACTTCGAGTGACACACCTTCAACCAAATCAGAGCAAACTTAGCACCGGCCACCATCTGAGCCTTCGCAAAGTCGTGAATACACTCCACATCTCTGAATTTATTCATAAGTTTGGTGAGATTTGCAGGCTGAGGGTTTCGAGGAAATAGAGCGTTATACACCATGGCCAAAGTACTGCCGAAGAAATCACGGAACTCCCGGACTTGAGCGGGTCGATCCTGGAACTGAACGATCCAGCGAGTGCGATCCTCATCCGCCCAGAAGTCAATATCGTTCTGTTTGGCAAGTCGAAGAAGGATCTCGACTCATGAATTAACGCGTTGTTCTTCGGCGGCAGCATCCAGAAACAAACCTACACATAGCACGGAGGAGAAACAACACAGCGTGAGAAGGGACACGAAGAATATCAAAAGAAGAGGAAGGATATATAGTAACATACCCGCCATATCTTGACTTGCATCATTCATTAGGTCAAGCATATAACTCTCGCGCTTAGTAGCCCATGAGGCATCGGCAACATCAGATTCTTTCAATTCAAGAGCCTCCTGTGCTTGCCGAAAAGCAGATTGTTCACGATCTGAGGATTTGCGAGACTGGTGCATAACTGGCACAGCCTGTTTCTTCATAGCTTGCAGCTGCTGTCGAAGATCGGCAAGTTCTTGGTGAATCGAGTCAGCACACGAGGAATCATCCAAGAAAACGCCGCCAGGAGCTCTCGCAGAATGAGAAGTGGCGGGTGAAGCATTGGAAGGTCCGGTAGCTTCGGTATAGTTATCAAAAATCAACTGGAAGAAAGAAATATCGTCATCAATCATTCGGCAAGGAACACTTTTTCATTAATATTCAATACACTTACATAAAAAGGGTCCTTACAAAAGAAAACTCCTAGTGAGCCCACACAAATTGTCGCAGGTAACAAAAGAAGGCGACAACTACAAAAGAATAGAAAAAATAGACACGTGTTGGTCTACTTGACCTCCGTCCTGGCAGTGCTAGCAGAAGCGGCTGACTTCGGGTCATGGTAGGCGATGAGTTTTTTCGAGTGAGGCTTGGCATCCCTCACCAGAGCCTTCCACTTCTCCTTGTTCAAGCCTTTGGGAGTGCCAGCCTTCACTCAGTCGACTTCCTGGCCGCTGGCAGCGACCAAGGCGATGGTCCCTTCGACTCCAATCTTCAGGCTAGCCTGACGATGGGCCAAAGTAGGATCTTCATTCATCAGGAAACGTTGGGTGAACTCGGAGAAGATCTCCGGATGCGTGTCCTTGGGGAAGAAATGGGGGAAGATGCGCTTCAGCACGGGACGTGCAGAAGAAATGTTGGTGCACGCCAAGTCGCCGTTTAGTTCAAGAATCACGAGAGTGTTGAGAAGACGATCCTCAGACTCTTGGTGTAAGGTATACTCCTCACCGATCCGCCCCTGCCGGAGAAAACCACGAGTTCGTCAACATCAGAGACAAACAAACAAAGGCAGAAGCAAAAGGCAAATGAAGTAACGGCTTACTAGTAAATCTACCGTTCTACGTCTCAAAGCGCTCCACTATGGCATTTTCACGCTCAATTTGCTAGGCCTCCTTCTCTCTTAAAGCATCCTCAGCGGTCTTGAGTCTCTGGAGGAGACTCTCGATAGAAGCGGCATCTTTTTCGGCTTTCTTACGAGCTGTCTCGCTGGATTTAAGCTTGGCTTCCAGCGCATCAGCACGTTCTTCAGCACAACGGAGCGCCTCTGAAGAGAAGAGATTAGAAGGCTGATACGTCTCCGACGTATCGATAATTTCTTATGTTCCATGCTACATTATTGATGATATCTACATGTTTTATACACATTATATGTCGTATTTACGCATTTTCCGGCACTAACCTACTAACAAGATGCCGAAGAGCCAGTTGCTGTTTTCTGCTGTTTTTGGTTTCAGAAATCCTAGTAAGGAAATATTCTCGGAATTGGACGAAATCAACGCCCAGTGGTCCTATTTTTGCACGAAGCTTCCGAAGACCGAGGGGAAAGGAAGTGGGGCCACGAGGCGCCGCCACACTAGGGCGGCGCGGCTCGTGCCCCGGCCGCGCCGACTCGGTGTGTGGGGCCCTCGTGTGGCCCCCGCGTTGCCCTTCCGCCTACTTAAAGTCTTCGTCGCGAAACCCTCCGTACCGAGAGCCACGATACGGAAAACCTTCCGGAGACACCGCCGCCGCCAATCCCATCTCGGGGGATTCAGAGATCGCCTCCGGCACCCTCGCCGGAGAGGGGAATCATCTCTCGGAGGACTCTTCATCGCCATGATCGCCTCCGGAGTGATGAGTGAGTAGTTCACCCCCGGACTATGGGTCCATAGCAGTAGCTAGATGGTCGTCTTCTCCTTATGTGCTTCATTGTTGGATCTTGTGAGCTGCCTAACATGATCAAGATCATCTATCTCGTAATACTATATGTTGTGTTTGTCGGGATCCGATGGATAGAGAATACTATGTTATGGTGATTATCAATCTATTACTTATGTGTTGTTTATGATCTTGCATGCTCTCCGTTATTAGTAGAGGCTCGGCCAAGTTTTTGCTCTTAACTCCAAGAGGGAGTATTTATGCTCGATAGTGGGTTCATGCCTCCATTAAATCCGGGACAAGTGATGGAAAGTTCTAAGGTTGTGGATGTGTTGTTGCCACTAGGGATAAAACATTGATGCTATGTCTAAGGATGTAGTTGTTGATTACATTACGCACCATACTTAATGCAATTGTCTCGTTGCTTGCAACTTAATACTGGAAGGGGTTCGGATGATAACCTCGAAGGTGGACTTTTTAGGCATAGATGCATGCTCGGATAGCGGTCTATGTACTTTGTTGTAATGCCCAATTAAATCTCACTATATTTATCATATCATGTATATGCATTGTTATGCCCTTTTCTATTTGTCAATTGCCCGACTGTAATTTGTTCACCCAACATGCTTTAATCTTATGGGAGAGACACCTCTAGTGAACTGTGGACCCCGGTCATATTCTTTACATCGCATACAATCTATCGCAATTGTTCTTTACCGTTTTCTTTGCAAACAATCATCTTCCACACAATACGGTTAATCCTTTGTTACAGCAAGCCGGTGAGATTGACAACCTCATCTGTTTCGTTGGGGCAAAGTACTTTGGTTGTGTTGTGCAGGTTCCACGTTGGCGCCGAATCCCTGGTGTTGCGCCGCATCACATTTCGCCACCATCAACCTTCAACGTGCTTCTTGACTCCTACTAGTCCGATTAAACCTTGGTTTCTTACTGAGGGAAACTTGCTACTGTGCGCATCACACCTTCCTCTTGGGGTTCCCAACGGACGTGTCAACTACACGCATCAAGCAAATTTCTGGCGCCGTTGTCGGGGAGATCAAGACACGCTGCAAGGGGAGTCTCCACTTCCCAATCTCTTTACTTTGTTTTTGTCTTGCTTTATTTTATTTACTACTTTGTTTGCTGCACCTAAACAAAACACAAAAAAATTAGTTGCTAGTTTTACTTTATTTACTGTCTTGCTCTCTATATCAAAAACACAAAAAAATTAGTTACTTGCATTTACTTTATCTAGTTTGTTTTATTTACCGTTGCTAAAATGAATACCCCTGAAAATACTAAGTTGTGTGACTTCACAAACACAAATAATAATGATTTCTTATGCACACCTATTGCTCCACCTGCTACTACAGCAGAATTCTTTGAAATTAAACCTGCTTTAATGAACCTTGTTATGAGAGAGCAATTTTCCGGTGTTAGTTCTGATGATGCTGCTCGCCCATCTTAATAATTTTGTTGAACTTTGTGAAATGCAAAAGTATAAGGATGTAGATGGTGATATTATTAAATTGAAATTGTTTCCTTTCTCATTAAGAGGAAGAGCTAAAGATTGGTTGCTATCTTTGCCTAAGAATAGTATTGATTCCTGGACAAAATGTAAGGATGCTTTTATTGGTAGATATTATCCTCCCGCTAAAATTATATCTTTGAGAAGTAGCATAATGAATTTTAAGCAATTAGATACTGAACATGTTGCTCAAGCATGGGAGAGAATGAAATCTTTGGTAAAGAATTGCCCAACCCATGGACTGACTACTTGGATGATCATCCAAACCTTCTATGCAGGACTAAATTTTTCTTCGCGGAATTTATTGGATTCAGCGGCTGGAGGTACCTTTATGTCCATCACTTTGGGGGCGGCTACAAAGCTTCTTGATGATATGATGATAAATTACTCTGAATGGCACACGGAAAGAGCTCCACAAGGTAAGAAGGTAAATTCTGTTGAAGAAACCTCTTCCTTGAGTGATAAAATTGATGTGATTATGTCTATGCTTGTGAATGGTAGATCTAATGTTGATCCTAATAATGTTCCTTTAGCTTCATTGGTTGCTCAAGAAGAAAATGTTGATGTGAATTTCATTAAAAATAATAATTTCAACAACAATGCTTATAGGAACAATTATGGTAATAACTATAGGCCATATCCTTCTGCTAATGGTAATGGTTATGGTAATTCTTATGGGAATTCTTACAACAATAATAGGAGTGTACCCCTGATCTTGAAGCTATGCTTAAAGAATTTATTAGTACACAAACTGCTTTTAACAAATCTGTTGAGGAAAAGCTTGATAAAATTGATATTATTGCTTCTAGAGTTGATAGACTTGCCTCCGATGTTGATCTATTAAAATTGAAAGTTATGCCTAATGAGGATATTGATAATAAGATTACTACTACAGCAAATGCCATCCAAGTTAGAATTAATGAGAATATAAGATTAATGGCTGAATTGCGTGCTAGGTGAGATAGAGAAGAAAATGAAAAACTAGCTAAAGAGAATAATGTAGCTAAAGTTTGGACTATTACCACCATTAGTAATGATAATGATTCACATGTTGCTGCACCTCCTACTATCAATGGTAAAATAATTGGTGTTGGCAATGTTTCTACTCCTAGTGCAAAGTGAACAAAACTGCCTGAAATTGCTAAAACTGCTGAAATCACTTGTGATAAAACTGCTGAAATTTTTTCCAACCTTGAGGATAATGATCCCATTGCTGTAGCTCATAATGATTTATATTTTGATGATTGCCACATCTCTGAAGTTATGAAGTTCTTACAAAAACTTGCTAAAAGTCCTAATGCTAGTGCTATAAATTTGGCCTTTACAAAACATATTACGAATGCTCTCATAAAAGCTAGAGAAGAGAAACTAAAACTTGAAACTTCTATTCCTAGAAAGTTAGAAGATGGTTGGGAGCCCATCATTAAAATGAAATTCAATGACTTTGAATGTAATGCTTTATGTGATCTTGGTGCAAGTATTTCTGTTATGCCTAAAAAGATTTATGATATGCTTGACTTGCCACCATTGAAGAATTGTTATTTGGATGTTAATCTTGCCGATAATGTTAAAAAGAAACCTTTGGGGAGGATTGATAATGTGCGCATTACGGTTAACAATAACCTTGTCCCCGTTGATTTTGTTGTCTTGGATATCGAATGCAATGCATCTTGTCCTATTGTGTTGGGAAGACCTTTTCTTCGAACCGTTGTCGTTATTGATATGAGGGAAGGTAATATTAAATATCAATTTCCTCTCAAGAAAGGTATGGAACACTTCCCTAGAAAGAGAATGAAGTTGCCTTTTGATTCTATTATTAGAACAAGTTATGATGTTGATGCTTCTACTCTTGATAATACTTGATTCACACTTTCTGCGCCTAGCTGAAAGGCGTTAAAGAAAAGCGCTTATGGGAGACAACCCATGTTTTTACTACAGTACTTTGTTTTATATTTGAGTCTTGGAAGTTGTTTACTACTGTAGCAACCTCTCCTTATCATGTTTTTGTGCCAAGTAAAGTTTCTATGCTAAAATTGATGTTATATTTGGGATCGCTGCGCGTAAACAGCATTGCTGTCCGTCACGAATTCTGGCATAAGTCTACGTAGAAAATTCGAAAAAATCTGCAAAATTACGCGCGTGATCCTCAGATATTTACGCAACTTTCATTAGTTTTGAGTTTTTCCATTTGAGCAAGTCTAGTGCCCCTTTCAGGTTCGTCTTTACGGACTGTTCTGTTTTTGACAGATTCTGCCTTTTATTTTGCATTGCCGTATTTGCTATGTTGGATGAATTCCTTTGATCCATTAATGTCTAGTAGCTTTATGCAATGTCCAGAAGTGTTAAGAATGATTGTGTCACCTCTGAATATGTGAATTTTTAATTGTGCACTAACCCTCTAATGAGTTTGCTTGAAGTTTGGTGTGAAGGAAGTTTTCAAGGGTCAAGAGAGGAGTATGATATACTATGATCAAGAGGAGTGAAAGCTCTAAGCTTGGGGATGCCCCCGTGGTTCATCCCTGCATATTTTAAGAAGACTCAAGCGTCTAAGCTTGGGGATGCCCAAGGCATCCCCTTCTTCATCGACAAGATCATCAGGTTCCCCCCCTGGAACTATATTTTTATTCAGTCACATCTTATGTTCTTTACTTGGAGCGTCGGTTTGTTTTGTTTTTGTTTTTGTTTGAATAAAATGGATCCTAGCATTCACTGTGTGGGAGAGAGACACGCTCCGCTGTTTCATATGGACAAATATGTCCTTAGGCTTTACTCATAATGTTCAAGGCGAAGGTTGAAACTTCTTCGTTAAATTGTTATATGGTTGGAATCGGGAAACGCAACATGTAGTAATTCTAAAATGTTTTGGATAATGTGATATTTGGCAATTGTTGTGCTCATGTTTAAGCTCTTGCATCATATACTTTGCACCCATTAATGAAGAAATACATAGAGCTTGCTAAAATTTGGTTTGCATATTTGGTCTCTCTAAGGTCTAGATAATTTTTAGTATTGAGTTTTGAACAACAAGGAAGACGGTGTAGAGTCTTATAATGTTTACAATATGTCTTTTATGTGAGTTTTGCTGCACCGGTTCATCCTTGAGTTTGCTTCAAATAACCTTGCTAGCCTAAACCTTGTATCGAGAGGGAATACTTCTCATGCATCCAAAATCCTTGAGCCAACCACTATGCCATTTGTGTCCACCATACCTACCTACTACATGGTATTTCTCCGCCATTCCAAAGTAAATTGCTTGAGTGCTAGCTTTAAAATTCCATCATTCGCCTTTGCAATATATAGCTCATGGGACAAAATAGCCTTAAAAACTATTGTGGTATTGAATATGTACTTATGCACTTTATCTCTTATTAAGTTGCTTGTTGTGCGATAACCATGCTTCTGGGGACGCCATCAACTATTCTTTGTTGAATATCATGTGAGTTGCTATGCATGTCCGTCTTGTCTGAAGTAAGAGAGATCTACCACCTTAATGGTTCGAGCATGCATATTTTTAGAGAAGAACATTGGGCCGCTAACTAAAGTTTCAGTTTTGGACGTATATCCTCAATCTCATATGAGAACACTAATTGTTGCCACATGCTTATGCATTAAAGAGGAGTCCATTATCTGTTGCCCATGTTGTCCCGGTATGGATGTCTAAGTTGAGAATAATCAAAAGCGAGAAATCCAAAATGCGAGCTTTCTCCTTAGACCTTTGTACGAGCGGCATGGAGGTACCCTTTGTGACACTTGGTTGAAACATGTGTATTGCGATGATCCGGTAGTCCAAGCTGATTAGGACAAGGTGCGGGCACTATTAGTATACTATGCATGAGGCTTGCAACTTGTAAGATATAATTTACATAACTCATATGCTTTATTACTACCGTTGACAAAATTGTTTCATGTTTTCAAAATAAAAGCTCTAGCACAAATATAGCAATCGATGCTTTCCTCTTTGAAGGACCTTTCTTTTACTTTTATTGGTGAGTCAGTTTACCTATCTCTCTCCACCTCAAGAAGCAAACACTTGTGTGAACTGTGCATTGATTCCTACATACTTGCATATTGCACTTGTTATATTACTTTACATTGACACTATCCATGAGATATACATGTTATAAGTTGAAAGCAACCGCTGAAACTTAATCTTCCTTTGTGTTGCTTCAATACCTTTACTTTGATTTATTGCTTTATGAGTTAACTCTTATGCAAGACTTATTGATGCTTGTCTTGAAGTACTATTCATGAAAAGTCTTTGCTTTATGATTCATTTGTTTACTCATGTCATTACCATTGTTTTGATCGCTGCATTCATTACATATGTTTACAATAGTATGATCAAGATTATGATGACCATGTCACTCCAGAAATTATCCTTGTTATCGTTTACCTGCTCGGGACGAGCAGAACTAAGCTTGGGGATGCTGATACGTCTCCGACGTATCGATAATTTCTTATGTTCCATGCTACATTATTGATGATATCTACATGTTTCATACACATTATATGTCGTATTTACGCATTTTACGGCACTAACCTATTAACAAGATGCCGAAGAGCCGATTCTTGTTTTCTGCTGTTTTTGGTTTCGTAAATCCTAGTAAGGAAATATTCTCGGAATTGGACGAAATCAACGCCCAGGGTCCTATTTTTGCACGAAGCTTCCAGAAGACCGAGGGGGAAAGGAAGTGGGGCCACGAGGCGCCGCCACACTAGGGCGGCGCGGCTCAGGCCCTGGCCGCGCCGACCTGGTGTGTGGGGCCCTCGTGTGGCCCCCCGCGTTGCCCTTCCGCCTACTTAAAGTCTTCGTCGCGAAACCCTCTGTACCGAGAGCCACGATACGGAAAACCTTCCAGAGACGCCGCCGCCGCCAATCCCATCTCGGGGGATTCAGGAGATCGCCTCCGGCACCCTGCCGGAGAGGGGAATCATCTCCCGGAGGACTCTTCATCGCCATGATCGCCTCCGGAGTGATGAGTGAGTAGTTCACCCCTGGACTATGGGTCCATAGCGGTAGCTAGATGGTCGTCTTCTCCTTAGGTGCTTCATTGTTGGATCTTGTGAGCTGCCTAACATGATCAAGATCATCAATCTGTAATACTATATGTTGTGTTTGTCGGGATCCGATGGATAGAGAATACTATGTTATGGTGATTATCAATCTATTACTTATGTGTTGTTTATGATCTTGCATGCTCTCTGTTATTAGTAGAGGCTCTGGCCAAGTTTTTGCTCTTAACTCCAAGAGGGAGTATTTATGCTCGATAGTGGGTTCATGCCTCCATTAAATCTGGGACGGTGACGAAAAGTTCTAAGGTTGTGGATGTGCTCGTTGCCACTAGGGATAAAACATTGATGCTATGTCTAAGGATGTAGTTGTTGATTACATTACGCACCATACTTAATGCAATTGTCTCGTTGCTTGCAACTTAATACTGGAAGGGGTTCGGATGATAACCTCGAAGGTGGACTTTTTAGGCATAGATGCATGCTGGATAGCGGTCTATGTACTTTGTCGTAATGCCCAATTAAATCTCACTATATTTATCATATCATGTATATGCATTGTTATGCCCTTTTCTATTTGTCAATTGCCCGACCTTAATTTGTTCACCCAACATGCTTTAATCTTATGGGAGAGACACCTCTAGTGAACTGTGGACCCCGGTCCTATTCTTTACATCGCATACAATCTACTGCAATTGTTCTTTACTGTTTTCTTTGCAAACAATCATCTTCCACACAATACGGTTAATCCTTTGTTACAGACAAGCCGGTGAGATTGACAACCTCACTGCGTTTCGTTGGGGCAAAGTACTTTGGTTGTGTTGTGCGGGTTCCACGTTGGCGCCGGAATCCCTGGTGTTGCGCCGCATCACATTTCGCCACCATCAACCTTTAACGTGCTTCTTGACTCCTACTGGTCCGATTAAACCTTGGTTTCTTACTGAGGGAAACTTGCTACTGTGCGCATCACACCTTCCTCTTGGGGTTCCCAACGGACGTGTCAACTACACGCATCAAAGGCAAAGAATCCTCATCAGAAGGTAAACAATCATCTGGCGGAAATACGAGATATATTAGGAACAATGCGGTTTTACCTCTCAAAGTAGCAACTTCATCATGGAACCCAATAAATTGGGTGTGACGCCCCAAAACCGGTACCGTGAGGATCCCAGCGAATCCGCCGAAATCCGCACGATATCGATTCTGAGACGCCCTCCGACACGACGTGCGCGACGGATCACACACGTGATGCCGGTTTTGGGGCGTCACAAGTTGGTATCAGAGCCTCAGGTTGACGGTACCCCACTAGTCCAGCCTGTAGGATAACCTCGCCAGCGGTCGTTGAGTTTAGAGAGTCCAAACTATTTTCTAAAACTCGTTGGATAGTTCTGATTAGATCTGATTTTCTCTTTATCTCTATTCTTTCTCCTCTTATCTATGCGAGTTTTGAGTCTTCTCTCTTATCTGAGTTTTTTCTCCGAGTCTTAGGTTTCCACGTGGGTTGGACGATCTTTGCCCCTCACCTATTAGGTCCGATCTTCG
Organism: Lolium rigidum; assembly: GCF_022539505.1. NCBI lineage: Eukaryota > Viridiplantae > Streptophyta > Magnoliopsida > Poales > Poaceae > Lolium > Lolium rigidum. The sequence goes on along the minus strand of NC_061514.1, from coordinate 86,388,226 downwards.
GAGGATTTCGACTGAAGCACATCATCAACATGGAACAAGACTTCTTGTTAGTGGTGTCGAGGAGATCGACACGTCGCCTGAAGACCCGATAGTCCCACCTCTCTCCCCCGTACCAGGACGTGGAACCTCGGGGCGAGGTTCCTTGTTAGTGGTGTCGATTGTAGCGACCCAGGAAAATACCCCTAATAGATTTTATGTGTGCTTTTTCTTTTATGCATAATCATGACATCATGCATCATATCATCCACAAGATTTTATTAAATAAAAATTAATTTAAATAAAAAACTATTTGGTGTCTTCCTCTCATATGGTTATGTATATAAACCCTTCTCCGTCTACCTTATTTTCGACAATAATAAAACCAAAATATTATTATTTTGGATATCTTGGAAAACTAATCTCAAATCTGGTTTAAATATTTTTCAAGTCTCAAAACATGTTTGAAAATCTTTTTATAAACTCCTTTTCTCCCTCTCTCATCTAAAAGTTTCAGCAAGACAAAGGAAAAGAAGAGGAAGAAGAAGTAAAGAGAATAGTAGAAATCAGCAAACGGCCTATTCCTGGCCATACGAAAAGAATCAATCCAATCTTTTATGGGTTCCTGGCAGCTTCTTTCTTTGAGCCCAAAACGCATGCTTGCAGATGCAGCCCAATAATCTTTTCAGCCCACCGAACCATGCTCGTTTCCTCACGTCGCTGTCTTCTTCGTACGGCAGCAAATCCGGACCTCCACGTCGCCATGAAACGTGATGGGACGGACGATGCTCTCCGGCTCCCTCCTATAAGTTTTCCTGCGCCTCCCTGCAACCCTAGGTACGCTCCTTTTCTCCGCCGCCGCTCTCGCTATCTGCCTCGCAACAGCTCCCTGCTTGCTCGCATGCGCACGCAAGCCTCACTCCCTTGCTCCGGCCTCCTCCTGGCCGTGGTCGAGCTCCGGCGTCAACGTCCGTCGCCGCGCCATCTTCCACGACGTCCTCGCAGCGCCTCTCGCCTCCAAGCCGAAGAGCACATCAGCAAGCGAGTTCGCCTCCGATCTGCAGCAACACAGCGCTGCCGCCAGCATCAAGCCACGCCTCTGGTCCCGTCTCTTCACCGACTACTTCTTCCGGGGCCGTCCTGGTCTCCTGGGCGTCCTCGTTTCTGGCCGCGTCGACCGACGTCAAGGCCTTCTCGGTCGTCCGCGCGCGCATATTCAAGCACTAGCACGCCGGCCCGTTCTCCATCTCCAGGGACGCCCGCCTCCCCGCCTCCATCCATCGCCCGGCAGCTGCACCTCCTCGCCATCATCTGTGTATTCTTCTTCGTCCGCTGCAGCCAAAGGTGCAAGATTGAGCACCTAGTTAATCACAGCGAACCCATGCTTCCTTAACGTGAATCGATTTGCCTCATACTGGTTCGTTTCCTGTGCATTCTATATCAGATCCTGTGTTCAATTCGTGTGGACGTCATCGACCTTTTTCCTCGACGCTTGCACGCGCCCCGCCAAGATCCGCAGCGAGACAATGTCCAACATCAGTTTCGTCAGCTATCGCGTGTACACGCAGTCAGCTCGCTGCCTCTTTTGGTTCCAGTACTCCACCTCATCGTGATCTGAAGCCAGCCCAACTGGTTCGTTCCTTGATTTCTGCTTGAGAGATCGTGTGTTCAATCCCATCCATGCAAATAAAAGCCACTCCTTTTTCTTATTTAATTCTTTGCTTCCTGACAGCTGGGCCCCGTCCGTCAGCCTCTGGGGCTAGCTCCTTCTACGGTGAGAAACGTCCGCGCCGACCTGCTGCGTCACCGCCCAGTCAGCGCCTCCCTGGCCCGCGCGTCAGCCGCCCAGGATAGCTCAACCTGGGTGAGAAACGTCATTTCTGTTTTCTGAAAAATGGCAGGAATTACTCACATCTTGTAAAATTAATATCTTCCAAACTATAACTCGAAATTAAAAGTGTTATATATGAAACTTGCTCAGAAAAATGTGAAGAACATGAATATGCCATCCATATGCCTGTTTACATTCCGCATCATGTCGTTCCATGGTAGTTTTGCATAATCACCTAACATATATGTGGAGTATTTCGGATACCGACTACGGTTTTCCCGGCTCCCTTTAATATTGAAGTAGCGCACCCTTGCCATGTTATGCCATGCTAATCAACACTTAACTTTGCCGGTACAAATGCAACTCCAACCCTAATTGTTTGTTCGGGGTTCCGATCCCGCTTAATATGGATAAGTTGCATCACATCATGTTTGCCATGCCATGCATATCATATCATGATCATGCCGATTCTTTTGCCGTAGTAGTAAGATTTGCATCTGTTGCGTGTTCCAGCATTTGCTTCTTCACGGATAAGGCGTTGAGTTGATGCGAGCTACGACAAGTTCTCCGGATGTTCCTCGGCAAGCTTTAACAGGCAAGCATTTCCCTTATACTCCTGTCCCTGCAGGAGTCGCTCACCTATTTTATTTTGCCTTCTCCCTCATGCTAGCTTTAAGTTGCGTTCTTGTCACGTGTCCCTTCCACTCGTTACCTCAAGCAGCCTATATTACCTCCACCAACCTCCTACAGCTTTTGTTTGGTTTCGGGTCTGCCTTGCGAGTCGTAGTGCATGCTAGTGCTGTTTATATCGTGTTACCGTTATTGCTATCTTATCGGGTTATCTGTTGGAAGTTCATGACACATGGTTTATGGATATATCTGTTGAGGGTATCATGGTTAGTTTAATTGTTAAGCGGAGGCATCGGTGAGTCAGTAGCTCGTTTTATGACGGCTCACTTGTGTTTCTTTAAAGCTTAGGACCCGAGTTCCTGTTATCTGTTCCGAGACTGAGCGCTCTAACCACACGTGGGTATGTTTATTGGGTCTCCTCGACCACTACCGGAATCTTCGGCTTTGTCCGGTGGCCACAACTAGTTTGCATGTTTTACCATTTGTTGTTGCGTGCATGCCGACTGTTACTTCTTTACTTTGGGAAGCCCCCGGGTGCCTTGTATCCCTTGTTTACGGTATGCACGTATAGGATGCGGTACGTTCGTTTATCGATGCTTCGAAGCGGGTCATTCGCCCCGAGTGTGTGTCTCGACCCTCGGAAGCCGTAGGCGCAAATAGCTAAGTCCGTTTCGGAGATACGGCCGGACTTCGATTCGGGTTCAACTTGGTTAGGTGGCTTCCTGGACATTGTTGTCGTGAAGGAGAGTGCGAGCCGTGATATCCACCTGTCGTAAGTGGAACGATCGGTGCGTGTGGGCACATTTGGGCACCCCTGCAGGTTAAATCTTATCGATAAGCCGCGTCCGCGGTTATGGACGACTTGGAGCTGTATGACTCGACCATAGACAACTTACACCTATTGTTTCAATACTAATAACTTGCATAGTAAGATAGAACAACTTAAATAATAACTGGTTAAAACTTGTCAACCGTGTGAGTGCCCTTGTAAGTACTTCCTTGCGAGGGGGGAACGCATCGGCTGTGTTATGTTTGCAGAGTATAGAACTGTTAGCTTATGCGTTTTCTCATCTTCTCTGATTAGACGGATGTTGTAGAGTGTCTCTATAGGTTTTTAGTGCTTGCGCGCTGCCGCTTAACCCCACCATATTGCCTATGACGTTCCTCTTGCGTCCTCTAAGTCCCCTGCGTGCCTCAAGTACAAAGGACGGCGGTTGACGAATGCTTATACGTCTTGAAGTCTTGTTAAGTACGAACCCGTACTTATTGCTGCTTCTACGGGACATAACCGGGCAGGTATGAAGATCGATGTGATGAAGACGACGTTAGCAAGGTTACCCTTCCGGCTTGGCCTGGGCAGGGTTATGGACGCCACTTGGTTATCTTCAGGACTCTTAGTCCCATTTGTATCTTGTCCGTACTCGGATGTATTTGATCTTCTGTATGATTTGGATCTTATGTTGTATATTTGTATCTTGACTCGTTGGAGTCGTTGTTGTAATATATCTGTCTCTTGTGGGCTCTATTGTAAACCTGTTGTAATGTTACTGCTCGTGGTAATTCCTCCGGCATCACGTGTGTGATCCGTCGCGCACGTCGTGTCGGAGGGCGTCTCTGAATCGATATCGTGCGGATTTCGGCGGATTCGCTGGGATCCTCACGGTACCGGTTTTGGGGCGTCACATTGGGAGCCCAGACTGATTAGATCATTCATTAAGGGCTGTTAAAAACAACAAGATAGAAACAACATCGTCAGAGGAGGAAAACTCCACAAAGATGGAAAAAACATTGGCAGAGAAGGAAATTCGACAAGCAAACCGAGATGTCAAACATAGGAAAAAGGAAACTTACATCGTTCTGCATAGGAGACGGAGTACTCCCAGTGACGATCTCTTGAGTGCTACCATCCCAGATTCTAGCTTTCTTCGGCAGAGGCGCTCGGGGGCTGGGCACGGGAGTTGACGCTTCCGCGTTTTGCCATGGGGGAGGTGAAGTTTCCGCAGCAGTGCGGTGTTCTTCAGAAAGACCAGGGTGTTGGAGGTGCTCGTAGGAGCCGTGCCATGTGCTGCGGGTTCTTCCTCCTCTACTTCTTTGTCAGATCTGTCAATATAGCAGCAAAGTGAAGTATGAGGCTACCGAAGAAAGAGAAAGGCAAAGACAAAAATTGGCAACTTATGAGCTAACAGCGCCATCATCGGCGAAGGGGTCAAAGGCATTTCCTCCCTCAGTGGAGATTCTTCGGCAGCTGGTTCAGCAGGCTTAGATGTGCCGGAATCTTTGACACCATCTCTCATCCTCTTGCGCCCATTGGGAGAAGTAGCAAGAGGAGGAGATATGGAGTGGCTAGATTCAGAGTGTTGCTCTGACTCTGTTTATTTTTCGGAGGAACCCTCGGATTTCTGCGATTCCATGGCTTCACTCTCAGGAAGAGAAGATTCCTGCGAATCGTCGGTAACAACGACTCGACCATCCACTTCTCCACCTTCAGGGAGTGGGGGAAGAGAAGAAAAGAATTTGGTGGTCCTGCAAGGCACAAATCAAAGAAAAGACAAAAAATGAGTATACAAGGAAAATCAACAGCAGTCGACAAAAAAGAGAACTCGATACGAAAGAAAACTTGGAAGAGCGTGGGTAGCACTGTATGGCTCCACGCGACAGGATGAAGGAACCTCGTGGCTTTTGTTCAAAGAGGTAAACGTCGGACAAGCTTCTCCAAGTACTTCACAAAGAGATCCTTGGAAAAACGGTCGACATCCTTAGGCCCTGAGTACATCCAAAGAGGGTTTTTGCAAGCCTGTAGTGGCTGCACCCGAATTCTAAGGAAGTAGGCGATTATTTGTACACCCGATAGTTCTTCTCCGTCGGTGTTTTGGAGTTGATGGATGCGGGCTATAAGGGCTTCAGTGGCCGCTTTTTCTTCGGCAGTGGCCTCTGTGTCCCAGTATCTGCGCCTCTGAATTTCTTCGGCAGCGTCAAATGGCGTGATACCGTACTCCTGGGAGATGGCAGACTCGTCCTGGATGTATAGCCATTTCTTGCCCCAACCTTGGACAGAGTCAGGGAATTTCACGTCGAAGTAATTACCGTCGGGACGAACGCAGATACAAACGCCACCTACATTGTAGACAATGTTCCTAGAGTTGTTGCGCCGGAGATAGAAGATGCGTTTCCACAGGCCCCAATGAGCATGGATGCCGAGTAAACACTCGCAAACAGTGATGAAAATAGTAATGTGGAGGAGAGAATTTGGGGCCAGCTGATGGAGATGGATTCCATAGATGAAAAGAAGGCCACAAAGGAACTCGTGGATAGGGGCGGCAAGGCCGCGAATAAGGAAGATGACGAATGTTACCCGAAATCTGATAGGGGGATGAGGGACGCTTTCGTCTCCAGGAAACTTCAGGGCCTCCTGCTTCTTCACCAGGCCCATCTTCTTCTGGAGCTTCTGGTCCTGCGCGGAGATCTTCGACCGCTCCCAGCCTGACACTCTGACCTTCTCTACGGGTTCGGCGGTGCCCGCAACCTTGTTCTTGCACTGCTTCGTGCGTGGAGCCATGGGGAAGTGGTTTGGTGGAAAAAAGAGGAAAAAAAGGGCAAGTGCGCGAGGAGCTCGAAGGATGGCAATGATGGAGAGAGAGAGAGAGAGAGAGAGAGAGAGAGCAGACGTGTGGCGCATTAAAGAGGACGAATGAGAACGACACGGTGAATTTATAGAGGGAAGCTGATTCGACAAGCCGTTGGATGAAAAGGGGGAGTGTTTTCAGCCCTACGCGTGCCCAAAGGGTAAAAATGTCTTATCATTCTGAAATTACTGGACGGAAGTTACTGCGCATGTGCTGGAAATTATGGAGGACGTGTGTCGTCCACTTGCGCGACGTGTCGATGGTGTAGAGCTTTGGACCCACGACCCAGTGAGGTGACAGGAGTCGTGGCTTTCCAAGGTGGGCATCGTGGCTATCGTCAGCAGCGACGTCATTCGAGAAAGCTTCGACTGGTTTAACAAAATATAGCGACAATAAAACTTCGAGTTCTCGCAAAGGGAAATTTCGGGAGCTTATGATCAAATGCAAGAATTTGTTCATATGCTCGGGGGCTACTCTTATCAGAAGTATTGTTTACACTTCTGATAAGAGGATATGGAGAAATACAAAAATACAGAGTTGGTCAAAATAGCAAAAGTTGAGCCTACAGCCAAGTGCAAACACTCGACTGTAGCCTCGGGGCTACTCCCATCGGGAGCGCTGGTCGCGTACCCGATGAAATATGAGAAATAAAAAACTAGAGGATGAAAAAGACAAATATAGAAGTGCATATGAGGAATTATCGTCGTACATCTTCGAATTACACATACCTCGTCATGTACTCCCATCGGGAGATCAAGATATTGTCATTAACAATTCGAAGAAATTAGCAATTCCAGCAGCCGACAAAGGCACTCGACAATATATTCTCAGTGCGCGTCTGCCGCAATAAAACTCTGGATGTCGTAATATTTTACGAAGGTAAGTCCCCATGATCTGTCCTGTGTGGCGTGATATCGCACCTGAATGCGCTCTACTACTTTATCCGTATCAACATATACGAAGAAAAATCCTAGCGTACGCGTTAGGTACTCGATAAAACATATATGGAATTCGATTCACGATAAGTCCTTAAGCGGCACGTGTCGGATTACACCAGTATCCCGAGTTCAAGTCCAGGGACTTGAGCCTGAAGTAGGTTCATGCGGGTTTGCCACAAGAGCAATTAACTGGTACATGATTCGTTAGATGAACCAGCCCCATTTGGCAGCATCCCTGTACAAAATAAACATTAAACATAAATATTTGACTCGTTGGTATGTAAAGATATGATTTGATTTTACGTTGGAGATTTTTCTCGATTTTACGATTCAAAGAAAATCTCGGGGGCTACTGACATAGGCATCCCGAATGGGCCTGCCGAATAAGATACCCGAGGTTATTTGGAGGCCCACGACCCGAAGTCTTCAAGGCCCAGAAGCCCAGCAAACATCAATATGGAAGATAGAGTTGTATTAAAAATTGAGAGTCATGTAATTATACGAGAGAGGCTCAGAAAGTCTCCTGGAGTCCGTAACTTGTACGACAAGAAGATCCCTCGGCTCTCTCTCTTATATAAAGGGGAGACGAGGCGTGAGGAATCATCGAATCTATTATCCACATAACCCTAGTTTTTACTTAGTCGAGCACCTTTTCGGCTGAAACCTTCGAGATCTACTTGCTCTCTACTTTCTACGAAACCCTAAATCTACAATCCGTAAACATTGACAAGTTAATCCCTTGTGAGGGGGGGGGGGGGGTGCGGCGCCGCCGCGCAGGTGTATCACCGAGAATCCTGTTGGAGCCCAAGCTCGTTGGAGCATTTTATTTTTAAAATTCAAAAAATGTATTTTAAGTTTTAAAAAATTCAGAAATCGCATGTACATATAAGTAATGATTTATACTTGAAGGTGCGATATTGCAAACTGAAATACGTTGTATGATGTGCAATGCGAAAAAAGATAAATTCTGGCAAGATTTCAAGGTGCGTTGTTTACACACCCATATCTATAATTTATCTTTTTATGTAGCATAGAATATAAAATATTTCGGCTAAGACTTTGCATACTTGAAGTATATATTATTTCCTGCATTTACATATTTTTTCAGGATTTTTGAAACTTTTGAAAAACATTGTTAAAACGTTAAAATTAAACGGATCCACTGAGTCTGGGAGTTTCTAAATGTTTAAATGTCATTACACCCTATCAGAGAAATGCACTGTGCGCTCTACCGAAAGTTGGCATCCTGACAATGTAACACTGACATAAAATATCTACTACATGGGAAAAGACTCGGGAGTAGTAGAAAGAATTTTGATGGAGGAACCGAATGTGGGCTTCTTTGATTCATAGAATAGAAAAAACATAAGAATAGGAAAAACATAGATTGGAATGGTATGCTTACTTTAATCCTACGGAAAGATGGAGTGTGTTTAGTTGTTGCAAAGAAATATTTCATGAGGTATGAACTAATGTGTTTTCCTGTAAAATTTACGCTACAAGATTCGTATATGATTAGTTTCTATAAAATAGGTTCCTATGAATCAAACAACTTACTCCCTCCGTTCTGATTTAGTCTACATTCTAGAAAAAATAAGACAACCTAATATTGCATTTATTCTTACTACTTAGATATATAAACAACCAATCCAAGCTACATGAAAAATAACAACATCCAATAAAGAGAGTAAAACCACTTCGTTTTCAGTGTCGTTGTTGACTAAAAGCTAGAATGTAGAGTATTTCAGAGCAAATTTTGAAACTAGAATGTAGACTATTTCAGAACGGAGGGAGTATGTAGAAAATTCCCCTATAGGATCCAAATCTAACACAATTCCTATACATATTCTATGAAATAAAGGAAAGCCTCAAGCCCAAAAGAGACCCAACATCCTCGATGGCATATAACCGCAACACCACTTTCATGATCCGCCATGTCAGCAAGAACACCGCTCTGTATTCGTAACATGAGTAATATCAATGTAGCATCCTGGTCGGTGGCAACGAGCGCTTCTTTATTGTAAGGTTAGATAATCTCTAACAGATCTCGTAAAAGTGGTAGATGAATTGGTACGTGGTGTACTCAGGGAGAATTCCAGAAGTCAAATGTGTCGTCAACAGGTGAAAGGCTGCAAGAAGAATTGCTACTAGGGGTTTGAGAGTCAAAGAAAAGAGCAATCATGGAGTTGACAAGGATGCATGTTAGAATGGGTTAAGTAAGCTGGAAGATTTCATAATCATGTCCAGTTAATCGTCGATAGGTGATAACCTCATTATAGAGAGGTATAAAAGTGTTCAACCAAATACAACGATCTGATTCAGCCCAACACAGAATCCACATACCCAGGCAACCAAACACTTGGGGGAGGGGGAGGGGGGCATTGGTGGGGCCATGCACCCTCAGGCTATGTGGGCAACCAAACAGGTTGCACATATAGCTAAGCATGGGCAGCCCAACCAGGACGATCCGACCTGGTTCGAGCCAATATTTCATGTCGAGCTGAACTTCGGTCCTACAAAATGCACGATTTAAGATAAGTCTGGCTAGGTCGAGTTTCTTCAGGCTTCAGACCAAGCTCAAGCCTAATTTCTAGGCCCGATGGTTAGGCCGGGCCGGGCCAGGTTTGGGCCTAGGTTTTCAGCTTCGAGATTTTTTAAGCGTGGCCTGGCCCAAGTTTTGCCCAGGTATAGTTACGCATCATGGCCCTGAGGTAGCATTCACCCGCTCAGGTTACACCTGGTTACATGTGCAAAATGCCGGAAAGTGGAGCAAGCAACCAAACAAACGATGCTTATTCCGTCCAGACAAGGGAGAATGATGAAAAATATCACAGCTCAACTTGGAATCTTGGCCCACATGCCCACGCCTGTATCTCTTCCCAAATCTTTAAAGAGAACGCTCTGCATCCTCTCCCATATGGTAAAGGAACAAATGGATAGAGTGGCACGAGACAATGAATAATTTTTTATCTACATTTTTTGAAATTTAATATAAAATCGACTATTTTTTTTGAAAATCAAATTCTAACCCTTTTGCGTAGAGCCCGCCCTTGATGCGTTATGATTAAATTACACGACGCCCTAGGTAGGATGCTTAAAGAACATGGATGTCGTCTAGAGGGAGTGAATAGTCGATTTAAAAACTTTTACGAGATGGGCTTGAGAACAAATACGAAACAAAACTAGCATTTAATTTGTCATGCGCAAAATCTATATATTCCAGGCTTAACTATATGCACCAACACATTATGCTAACCAAGAGAACCAACAAGGTGATATCAAGAGACTTCAAGCACGAAGACTATCACAAAGTAAAATACATAATTAAAGAGTCCGCGTATAGAAATAACCGATGCATACAAAGAAAATAATGTATCTTCAAGTTCACTTCCTAAAGGAAGCTAGCCTTCGTTGAAGCGGTGTGGAAGCAAAATGCTCTTAAAAGAGCCACAATGCTCATTGTAATATCCTTTCACTCTTGCACAATGCAAGATGCCATGATCCACTAGGGGTCCCTTGAGGAAGGTCATCACACCAATAGAAGTTTAGAGAAATTTCTCCAACTTAATTGAAGACTCCCAAGTAATCCACCACAAGCTTTACACCATAACGATTGAGCTCCATGAACCACCAAGCCACCAAGCCGTGTAGGGTTGCAAGACCGCAAGAGGAACAAGCTTCAGTTCCACGAAACCTTGTGGAGAACTCAAACTGACGCGCCAAATACAATGTCAAGAACACAAGTGCTTAAGCCCTTCACTCCCAAATTACACAAAAGCTACAAAAGTTGTGAGGGAATAAGAGAGGAAGAATAAAGTAGGAGAACACCAAATTTCTCCAACATCAAGATCCAATGGATTCCCTTATTAAAAGGAGATATTGATTGGTAAAAATGTAGATCTACAACTCCTCTTTCTTTTCTGTGAAAAAGATGGCAAGAAATATGGAAGAAATAAAGAGAAATAGCAAGCTAATCAAGGTCAACAATGGAGGAGAAATAAATGGAGCCAGCATGAATAGGTGGGCTTTTTATAGCCCCTCCCACAACATATGACCATTGCAGCCCCAGGAGACCGTAGATTGTAGTGCTACCTTACACCAGAAATTCTGACGAGCGCCAGGGTGCGGCCCCTCTGGTCCATCGGGCCATAGGTAGACCAGAGATTTGGTTCTGGAGGTTCGGGGAGGGGGGGATTATATCCACCCCCATGAAAACTAGCATAAACACTTAGACGAAAATGACCATACCTTGAGCATCTGAACTCTAATTTTGATGAACCTACAAGACCACGCAGAGAAGCATCATATTAAAAATAAGGAGGATAAATACACAAGATTAAAAAATTGTAATCTCTAAAAGAGATGAAGTGGTAAAACCTCCAATACCAGAAATGCAGTAAGTTTTCATCCAAAAATTGTTTTTGGTAAAGTTTAGCTTGTCTTGAAGATAACCACAAGATATAGAAACTCAGAAGGATAAGAAACACATAACAACCAAGAATATAATTTCAAGGATGCAAAGGTTTGAGTCCTGTCCGAATGAAACAATTCGGATACTCATTTGATAGGCCCTCTTGATAGTACGGTAAAGATCTTGAACCCGTTCTCCCAACTAACAACATGAGACCGGTAAAATAGAAAACCTATCAAGAAAAAAAATTGCCTTGCGCATATTCTACTAGCTTTCAAGTTGGAACATCTTCTTGATTGCGCTTGCTAGGTTAAATCTTACGGATTTCTCCCACATACTCCAATATGGTAGAACCTATTCTTAGGAAATATCTTCGCATATCCACCATCACCAAATGTATGGCAAGATTCAAGCATATGTGTTATTCAAGATGGCCATCTTGAACTTGCACTTCGACTTGATCATCCTCAAATCATTTTTTTGTTTCCTCATAATGATGATGTCATGAAATCAACCTTGAATTCTCACACACATACTTGAACAGGCTAAAGTCTCACGTGGACATTCTTCAGATCACACCATGAGCATCTTGGCCATCATTTGATCTTCTTTACTCTCATCCTTGCCGCCAACAAATGGTTTAATTATAGCCTACACACAAATTCTACAAATATAACTCAATGCAAACATTAGTAAATAGCGATTATCAGAAATTACCAAAACCACACATGGGGGTTCCATGCTCTTTTAGATGCCATGGTATCAAATTGCATCGGAACATGCGCCATGTAAAAAAGTTAAAATTATGATTTTAAACCGGTTCATTTTGTGTTGAAGTATTAACAAGGCAGATACATGCATTTTCACCATGGGGCATGGCACGAGGGAGAACAGTCGTAGCACACGGTCTCTCCCATCCACGAAAGCAAACAAGGGGAGGGGGAGGGGCTGCGATCAGAAAAACAATGTGCGTGTGAAACATTCCACCCACCCGGGCCCTCAGGTAGATGGCAACAATAGTTTAGGCCTCTATGGATTGTAGGAAATTCATAAGATATTTCTAGGATTAAAAAACTTGAATTTTTTTTACTATAAGGATTGCCTTTGGAATAACTGAATGGTGCTACTCAGATTCCTGCGGATTGGATTCCTATGCCTCAATCCCACATGATTTTGAATATCCATTCCAAACACCTTTTAAGGCACACTCACGAGGGACCAATGCACATTCATGTGTTTTTCCTATATTTCACCCAAAGGACTATTCCGGCACTCTTCGGGCCCGTTCGGTTTAAAGAGGATTAACGTGGATCAGGAGGTATTGACAGGGAATTGAACTGCTTTCCCTGCCATTCCATGTCAATCACTGCCAGTTGGGGTCTAACCGAACGGGACCTTCATGTGTTTTACAATCCTCTATTTTGCACCAACAAACCTTTCAGATTCCTTGTTTTTTCCTATCTATGTGTTTTTCAATTCGTGATCCAAAATGCCCTTAGGATATCTCCAACTCCACTACCCATTTGGCCTGGACGTGTCTATTCGTTTCTGGGTAGACAGAGGGCAAGGCCCGATGACATGACCCATTTTGTGGCATGTACGTTATTCTATCCGTACGCACCCAATTTCATTCCAAAATTGGGTTGGATTACGTCCATGCATACACGCTGCAGATACCTAGTGTGTCCTCTTGCATCCTCCTGAGCGCGCCTACATATGATACATACCAGTCCATCCTCCCTCTCCCTATCCTCTCTCCCACCGTGATTTACACCCCCACCTATCTGTTGTCGGGTTGCGGCCAGCAGCATTCTTGTCCAATTTTCCACCTGCCACTGCAGATAGCCAGAGTAGTTTAGGTTCCAGCAGATGAGCTCACTCCTTTCAGAGATCATTAAGATTGTTCTGTGTCATTGGCCACGCAGTCGCCGCCACCTCAATCCACACCTTCATAGGAGGAGCTCGACTTCAATGTTTGTGCTCCCATTTCCAGCTAGGATAGGTTGCCATCTTCCTCTGTAGGCCCTCTTCCATTTCCACAAACTGCACCTCCTGCAAGGTGTTTAGCCAATTGCGTAGATTCACACTTTGTCTCAGAGAAGGCTATAGTGACATATATGTGAGCTTCTATTTCATTTTTTACTTGCGTAGATCATGCCCGACAACTTTGAGGAGTTTTTCATAACCATCTCATTGATACGTCATCTTATGATGACTCCGATGATTATAACGATCTCCTCCATGATCACAATGAAAAGTAGCATACGAGGTTCACGGCTCGGTAAAGGGACATGTAGCGGATTGGTTCATAAACCAAAAGCCGACCATGTCCAACTCTTCACCGACTACTTCCGTCGTGCCAACGCACTATACCCTTCCTATATGTTCCGACGATGTTTCCGGGTGTCAAAACCGGTTTTCATGTGTCTTTTGGAGAGAGTGAGGGCTTATGATGGTTACTTCCTATGCAAGACAATGTTGTTCGTAAGATAAGCTTTTTCTCTTATCCAAAATGCACTGCATCTGTTAGGCTGGTTGCATATGGAGTTTCCGGTGATCTAGTTGATGAGTACATGCGTATGAGAGAATCCACGTGGCTTGAATCAATGCACAACATCTTTAAAGTTGTGGTCCAGGTGTTTGGTAGAGAATATTTGAGAGATCCAAATGCTACCGACACAACTAGATTGCGAACGATTAACAAGTCAAGAGGGCTTCCTAGGATGCTTGGAAGAATACATTGCATGCATGGGAGTGTAAGAACTATCCACTTGCTTGACAGTGGCAATATAAGAGGACATGTTGGAGAGTGCACAATCATATTTGAGGTTGTTACATCACAAAATCTTTGGATTTGATACTCTTCGTTAAAGAATAAGAGAGTGCTAGGAAGGATGTGGAGCGGGCATTTAGCGTGCGCCAAACTCGTTGGGCCATTGTCCGGCATCCTTCTACAAGATGGAAGGTGGAAACAATGTATGAGGCAATGATTGTTTGTGTAATCATGCACATCATAATTGTTGTGGATGTGTGTGATAATCCAATCAATCCAGGGGGATTTGGTTGAGCCCATGGCAACATTCCAACAGTTTTTTCATGTGCATCATGGAATCTGTGATCGGGCAACTCACATTCAACATCAAAATGGTTTGGTTGAGCATACATAGAATTACGCAGCAACCACTAGTCCTCACATCTCATTTAATTTGATTTTAATTGATTGTGTGAATTCTGTTTTCATTTATTTGGTTGTGAACTATGTTGTTTTATGAACTATTTGTATAATCATTTGATATTGTGGACTATTTTAATTATGGCCAAATGACCAAAATGGTAAAATAGTTTTTTTTACTGCCGTTGGTGTACGGGCGAACGTAGGAGCACCACTGGTTCTTTTGTATCCGAAGAAACATCCAAACAACCCAAAATAGTCGCAGCTTCTGTCCAAAATGAGTGACAGCGTTTGAGATGCCCTTGCGGTGGGTGTCGTTATATAACTCAGTCGCCGGTATCGCTACTTCGCTAGTGTGTTGTCCACACGCCGGTACGCACCACGTAGGATCGACGGCCCCTCCCTGCGCCCTTCCGCAGCCCACCGCCGGACGCTTCCCGCCACCATCCAGCCAGCAGGTACACAACCGGTATTCCTAGCTTCAGATTCAGGCTGTACAAGGAGATCGCAGCTTTTGTGTTTCCTTGCTGAACTCTTTTCTTCCTTCATATAGTGCGATGATCTAAGTTGAATTGTTTGATGATTTTGTGTTGACTCTATTTCCTTCTAAAATTCTGACCAACTTTTGCTGCTCGATCCATCCGAGCGTCTTTATATCTGGACTCTGAGTTCTGTTTCCAGAGCGAGATGTTCTCGTTGCCGGGGAGCAGCTCTGGCTGTGCTTTGTGTGGTCGTGTGTACGCAAGCTGATCTCTCGGTTTCACTCAAACTGTTCTATGGGAGCAGAGATGATGTTCATCTCTGTCCACCATTTTCCCTCTCTTTTTCTGACGTGCTCCTCAGTCACTCACTCACTTCTCTTTCCCAGCGACCTTGGTTCTTTGTTCTTGACTTCTTGTCCTTTCGGTTGGAGCAGGTGATGTGAGATTATTTTAATTTGTCTCAACTTTTCGATTGGAATCTATTCCGGTCTAGAAAATACTGTAACTTTTTCGTGCCCATGAATAGATGATCAAAATCATTGACTCCAGAGCTCAAAATACTTATATTGGTAGTAACATCACTTGCACTTGTCATGTCATGATCAATTCCGTTTCACTGATAACTCCTTCTGACGCCTCCTCTGATCTGACGCCGGCGAAAATGTTTTCCCCAACGAACCAGGAGCGGCCGGCGGAGGAAGCGACCCCAGGCCACCGCGGCGGCGCGGGCTCGCCATGGCGCTCCGCCAGCGGGACGCTGCCGGCGAAGGCAAAGAGGAGCCAGCCGAGCTGTACGGCGACGGCGCCGAGGCGGGGCAGCCCGCGCACGTGAGAGGCCCCGTGCCCAAGTGGTCGGAGCAGCTGACGGCGCGCGGCCTGGTGGTAGCCGCGACCGTCGGCATCATGTACAGCGTCATCGTGATGAAGCTCAACCTCACCACGGGGCTCGACCCCACCCTCAACGTCTCCGCCGCGCTCATCTCCTTCGTCATCCTCCGCGTCTGGACGCAGGCGACGGCCCGCCTCGGCTTCGCCGTCCGCCCGCTCACGCGCCAGGAGAACACCGTCATCCAGACATGCGCCGTCGCCTGCTACGGCATCAGCTCCGCCGGTCAGGACCACCTCCCCCCTTTGCTTCTCAAGTTTTTTTTTTTTTTGAGGGTAAGTGGAGACCTTGGATTTTGACGCGTTGTTGGATTTTTCCTTGTTCAATTCCCAGGTGGGTTTGGGTCCTATCTGCTTGGGCTCAGCAAGAAGACCTACGAGGCGGCCGGGACGGACATCGAGGGCAACGTGGGATGGAAAGAGCCCGGCATCGGCTGGATGACCGGCTACCTCTTCGCCGTCAGCTTCGTCGGGATCCTCGCGCTCGTCCCTCTCAGAAAGGTTGGTGACCTCTCCCACACAACAGATTTTGCCTTCCAAATCACGCCGCTCTTAGCTAAGAAGATCTGTGAGTTTGCCTTTCGTCCCCAATTTTGTTCCTTTGCATAGTGGCCAAGTGGTCATCAGCTCCTTTGGCATTTTCGTTTCTTCTTTCCGTAGCGTTAGGTGTTGTAGCCATGTGCCTGACGGATTATGTAAGCTGAAATAAACCACGATTTGCGTCGGTGTTGTTAGGTGTTCACGTGAACGCTAGAGTTCCCTGATTTTCAGACTGTTTGGTCGCCACACTGCATTTAGCAGTTTAGCTAACTAGCTAAGTTATTCTAACCATACATTAGTCTTGCCAAAGCTTTTCGGCAACAAAGTCCCACCATCTATGATCACTCTACTGAGATTCTCTTATATATCAATCGATGTGAAAGGGGCAACTTCAGTTTACTGAAAACTGCAACTTGCACTTTTTCACCCAGTTGCACAGTAAACGGAAGGTGCAGCTTTCATGAGACTTAAAAAAATCTCAATAAACTGAGAATTAGCAAAACCGATAACACACTCGCTGATTTATATATGGCTCTATGGACTATGGTCTATGGGATTGTTTTGTTGAAGCCTAATACTGGTCAAGTTTGTCAAACTTGTGCTAAGAATAATAAAGCCTGACAACATGTATTGCTTCAGTTAAAGGCTAAGAATAGTCAAGTATGGCAAACTTGTTAACCTAACTTGGGGCGAGAAAAATAGGGCCACGAAATGCAGTGCTTCTGTTAAACAAAGTGCTAGATACTTTTTATCTAAAAAAAGTGCTAGATACTTCAAGTATGGTTTTCATACATATTTTTAAAATTAACTATGCATTTTGAAAAGTTAAGGATTATTTTTTGTTTGAACTTTCAGTTGCAATTAAACTGCGTTGAATCCCAAGAATAATCTTTAGTAAAAAAGTAGTGTCTACAGTTGTATACCGTTCACGGCTGTGTGCCAGGTCAGTTGGATTATCAGGTCGTGAACCCTTTCAAACTGAATGTAATCCCTGCATAGCTTTTCATTGTTACGTTACAACTACTCAAGTTGTTTGACATCACCTGTAAATGAACAATTCAATTTGAAGCATAATTTTGTATGGAACTATGTAAAATTTCAGATTTTGGTGATTGACTACAAATTATCTTACCCAAGCGGAACTGCAACTGCCGTGCTTATAAATGGATTTCATGCGCCTCAGGGAGATGATTTGGCAAAGTACGCAGTTCTCTAGTATAAGCAATGGTATGCAGAATCAACCTTTTCTTACCATTTCAGTAAATTTAATGTTTTGTTTGGTAATGTCAGGATGCAAGTGAAAGGATTCACAAAATACTTTGTAATCAGCTTCTTCTGGAGCTTTTTCCAGTGGTTTTACTCTGGTGGAGATAAATGTGGGTTTTCGCAGTTTCCCACTCTTGGACTACGAGCAAGGAAACAAACGTAATACCAGTCACTTCGCTTACTATTATGCTCCATTCTCCACTAAATCACTAGTAACAGTTTGACACAATTGAATTTATAATGGGGTATCAGGTTCTTCTTTGATTTCAACCTCACATATGTTGGGGCAGGGATGATTTGCCCCCACCTTATCAATATATCTCTCCTTCTCGGTTCTATTCTCTCCTATGGTATAATGTGGCCACTGATTTCTGATCTGAAAGGGAACTGGTATCCGGCAGATTTACCAGAAAGCAGCATGAGAAGCCTGCAAGGTTACAAGGTTTGTTTGTCAATTTTATTTGTTGATGTGTGTGTGATTTACAATCCTTCGTTTCTTACCTTCTCTTATTCTCAGGCATTCATTTGCATAGCTCTCATCCTAGGAGATGGCATGTACAATTTTGCAAAGATCATTGTATCGACCATTTGGAGTATAGTCGACAAATCAGAAAAGAAGAAGACCAAGAAAGGTAAACTTCTTAAAGTACAACCTTTTGACGTATTCATGATCTGACATGGGGTTCATTATGCTTACAGAGGAAGATATTCTCTCGCTGGATGACCTCCATCGCAATGAAGTTTTTACGAGAGAGAGTCTTCCTAATTGGATAGCCTTCTTGGGTTATTTTGGATTATCGCTCATTGCTGTTATTACTATTCCCTTGATGTTCCCTGAGATAAAGTGGTACTATGCTATCATAGCATACATATTGGCTCCTGCCCTGGGTTTCTCCAATGCCTACGGATCCGGCCTTACTGACATCAACATGGCCTTCAACTATGGAAAAGTTGCTCTACTCATTCTTGCAGCCACTGCTGGAAAAGAACATGGTGTAGTTGCTGGGATGGTAGGCTGTGGTATGGTGAAATCTATCGCATCGATATCTGCTGATCTGATGCAGGATTTCAAAACTGGGCATCTTACATTAACATCACCTAGATCAATGCTTATTGCTCAGATTGTTGGCACCGTCATGGGATGTATCATCGCGCCGCTGGCATTCTTTGTGTTCTACAATGCCTTTGACATAGGCAACCTGAATGGGCCCTGGAAGGCACCGTATGCTCTAATATACCGAAACATCGCAATTCTTGGCGTCGAGGGCTTCTCTGCTCTGCCCAAGCACTGCTTGCAGCTGTGCTGTGGATTCTTTGCCTTTGCACTGGTGGCCAACCTTATGAGGGATTTCCTCCCGCGGAAATATGGCAAATGGATTCCCTTACCCATGGCAATGGGGTTTCCCTTCCTTGTTGGCGCGAGCTTTGCCATCGACATGTGTGTCGGGACCTTGATAGTTTATATCTGGCACAAGATTGACAAAAGCAAAGCAGTGCATATGGTGCCGGCAGTTGCTTCTGGTTTTATCTGCGGAGATGGACTCTGGATCTTCCCAGCTTCCTTGCTTTCACTGGCCAAGATCACTCCACCAATGTGCATGGCGTTTGAATCTACCCGGTAGATGAATATCATGCATGAGGTTAGTCGCTGGGAATCTTTGTATCTGTGTCGCTGAAAACTGGCCTTACAGAACGTTGCATCTAGTTTTGGGTATAACTTAGTTGTAGCTTTACGTTTTACAGGTAAAAGGGTGTTTGTCCCCTTTTGGTTTCCTAAATGTTGCAAAACCACTGAGATACGGAGCTGTTTGCCTCACCATCAGTTTCTTAATGAAACTGGGAACCCTTGTGGGGTTCCTTCAATCAAAAAAAAAGAGAGAGGTTAGTCGCAGTTCCATTCCATGGCTGAGATTTTGCATGCTAGGGTGAATAATAAGCTGAATGGTAAATCCACAGGATGTAAAATTGTAAGAAGTGTCTTTCAGGAGCAGCTGGTCCAATTGCCAAATACAAGTTTCCAGCTGTCCTCTGCAGAAATCATCATCGGATATAAACCACTGAGTGTGCGTTGTCAGTTGACGACATGACGGTGTGTATAAATTGATCAGTGCAAGACCGGGTATTAAGACAGATGCGCCGTCTCAAATTCAACAAAACAACCCCAATGAATTACCTATTCGAACACTGAAGAAATGCAATTATCTTTGTGTGGCCAAGTTTTTTTCAACGTGAAGTGCCCATATCAGCACTCCCTTGTACAGTATCTCGGATTCTCAGTTAGCGTTATAATATCAAGGTCACAGCTTCAAGACACTAGCTTCAAGTCACTGTGGCCAGTAAACCATGCCCAGGGTCACATCACTGGCCCATTACTCTTTTTTAAACCAAGACAAAAGCTTTGCTCCAATCTAATAATTAAGAAGAAGATAATTGTTCGGTTAATTAACGGAAATCAAGCGAAAACCGTTACAATAAAACCCAATGCGGACTACTCCGAAAGCAACTCTCCCAACTCTAACCGCCTAGACACACCAACCAACTGTCCTACCATGCTACCACTGTAAACTTTGACACATTGATGATCAGATCACAAGGAAACAAGAACAGGGATGTTGAACACGACCACCTGAAAGATTAGAGCCATTCATCAAATATCTATCCACTGCGGGTGCCTTCCTTGGGACACTAATATTCTTGACTTTCCTCCTTAGATACTCCTTCACCTTGCGCATGAGAACTAGGAGGAGGAGGAGAAGGGAC
Source organism: Lolium rigidum (assembly GCF_022539505.1). Classification (NCBI taxonomy): domain Eukaryota; kingdom Viridiplantae; phylum Streptophyta; class Magnoliopsida; order Poales; family Poaceae; genus Lolium; species Lolium rigidum. The sequence goes on along the minus strand of NC_061514.1, from coordinate 86,367,712 downwards.
ATCAGGGGTGCATCCGGAAAAAGAAAAAAAGAGGTATCATCCACCGGGTAAGTACTCGAGGTGGAGCGAGGATAGAAGGGACGCGTCTCATCAAACGTGACGTCACGAGAGATGCGCATCCGACGACCAACAGGGTCCCAACAGCGATAACCCTTATGCTCATCACTGTATCCGAGAAAAACACACTCAACAGACTGAGCGGTCAGTTTGGTGCGTTCGCGAGGAGGGAGAAGAACATAGCAAACGCAACCAAATAAACGAAGAGTCGAGTAATCTGGATAGCGACCAGAAAGACGCTCGAGAGGAATGCCACCTTGAAGGGCAGCAGAAGGTTGAATGTTAATGAGGTAAGTCGACGTAGCGACAGCCTCAGCCCAGAAATGCGGCGGAAGAGAGGAAGCAATCATCATAGCACGGGTAGTTTCAAGAATATGACGATGCTTACGCTCGGTGACACCATTTTAAGCATGGGCGCCGGGACACGAGAACTGGGCAAGGGTGCCCTGCTCAGCAAGAACACCACGCAGGTGCTGGGAGATATACTCTCCTGCAGAATCAACATGAAACATGGCGGGTATAAGGCAAAACCTATCTGAATTATTGATCATATAGACCTAGAAACTGACACCAGGAGAAAAAGTGTTTGATTGTCTGCTCACCGTGACAAAAAAATACATTTCATACATCCATGCCAGTTGCGTGTTACGAGGTTATCTTTAGTAATAATAACACCTCGACCAACATACCACACAAAAACTTTTATTTTCAAAGGTATCTTCGTCTTCCAAAATAGATTTATTAATAACTATCGGTTGAATGGATTCGATTAAAGCTATGTACATGGAACCAACCAAAAATACACTATTCTTGGTGAGTCCCCAGTAAAATTCGTCGGACCCTTGCAACAACTGGACTGAAGCTAATCGTTGTAGCAGTTCATTCTAATATGCCAACCGGGGTCCAATAACATCATGCCTAAACGTCATAGTCGGTGGAGATGTTTCCATCATCTTTGCTAAAGTACCACCTTTATCACTTACAATATTATTCTCCCAGAACTTTATCTCCAACCAGTGGCGGAGACAGGGGGGACCAGGAGGGGCCCTGCCGCCCCCCCTAAGATTCAGTATTTATGCCTAGGTCCATGTTATTTAGTGCTACAGGATGCAAATTAGCTGTGTATTTTTGTGCTTTGCCCCCCCCCCCCAATAGCCATTTTCTCTGCTTTGGCCCCCCTTATTTGTTTATCCTGCCTCCGCCACTGTCTCCAACTCATATCTAACGGAGAAAGAACCATACGGTAAAAGTGCTTCTTAGTAGCCATTATAGTTATACCGGCCCAAAAATGAGACTCTCCAGATTTTCATATAGCCTGAGAGATCGCTTTCCGGCCAACATACTTTCTCCGCAACAAGTTTGCCATACCCCATGCTCAGTTAATAACTAGGCCAGCCATTTGCAAGCAAGGCCCTGTTTTAACCTCTAGATTATGGACACAAAGTCCACCCTGATCTTTCGGATGGCAAATAACACTCCACTTAGTCAACCTATATTTATTCTTTCCACTATCTCCTTGTGATACGGTGCAAACGTATCTATAATTTTTTATGCTTCATGCTTATTTTACATCAATTTGTATATGTTTTGTTTACACTTCGTTGCACTTTTATGCATTTTCTGGAACTAACCTATTGACAAGATGCGACAGCGCCAGTTCCCTTTTTTACAGGAAATATTCTCGGAATTGGACGAAACGAAAGCTAAAGTTCCAATTTTTCCGACCCTAAGACGGAGTCCAAAGCAGAGACGGAGAAGGGCACCGAGGTGGCCACAACACCCCTAGGCGCGGGCCCACCTCTGGTCGCGCCTAGGCATGGTGTGGGGCCTTCGGGTGGCCGCCTACCTCGCCCTTTCGCCTATAAATTGCCTCCCGATGCGAAAATCCTAAAAAAACAAGCCTCCATCCACGAAAAGTCATGTAGCTCCACCGCCACCGAAGACAAGTTTCGGGGGACAAAATTCTCTGTTTCGGCACCCTGTCGGGACGGGAAATTGCCCCCGAAGCCATCTCCATCGACTCCACTGCCATCTTTATCGCTGTTGCTGACTCCCATAATGAGGAGGGAGTAGTTCTCCCCCGGGGCTGAGGGATTTACCGGTAACTATGTGTTCTATCTCTCTCTCCCATGGTATGATCTTTATGTGATCATGAGCTTTGTAATCTAGTTGAATAAGTAGATGTCGTCATTCTTCATCTATTATGCTACTCAAGTGGTTTTATTATGTGATCTCCGGAGACACCTTGTCCCACGGTGTGAACGTGACAGTGTGCATACCGTGTGTGTCTCTTAAGCTTAATTTACAGAAATACTTATGAATTGTGGTGTCTTCTTAGTACTATCTTTGTATTCTCAAACTGATAGCGTGGAGTGTCCATAGATTGGGAACGCGAACTTTAAGGAGTGCATATGCAGTCCTACGCGGTGAATTTGTGTTTGTTATCGAACCGGAGAGTGGTTCAGAGTAGCATAATAAAGAGATAATATTTATGTATTTAATTATGATATCATTGTTGAGAGTGTCCACTAGTAAAAGTATGATCCCTAGGCCTTATTTCTAAGCATTGAAACATCGCTTACAAACAGTTCTGCTACATGTTTGCTTGCTGCCATTTGTATTTCAGATTGCAATTACCACTCATAATCATCCATATTACTTGTATTTCACTATCTTTTCGTTGAACTAGTGCACCTATATACCTGACAAGTGTATTGGGTGTGTTGGAAACTTCTTGTATCGTGATTGCAGGGTTGCTTGAGAGGAATATCTTTAACCTCTACCTCCCTGAGTTCGATAAACATTTGGTGATCCACTTAAGGGAAACTTGCTGATGTTCTACAAACCTCTATACTTGGAGACCCAACACTGTCTACAAGAATAGAAGCGTGCGTAGACATCACCTTGCCAAAATAATCTAGACCGGAAATAGTCCATTCTATACAAGATATCATATATACAGTATTATGTTTGTGAGTACTGAATTTACGAGGACTAATATCCCACCTAGAGATAGTAATTTTCCTTTCCAACCACTACGGCGTTTATGTAGTCTTTCCTCGATGATTTTCCATTCAGCAAGCGTGAGTTTCCGATGATGGATCAGAATACCCAGATAACTGATTGGAAAGCTGCCTTGTCCACATCCGAATAGTTCGGCATATAGGTTGGCATCATCTTGGGCCTCGCCACAAAAAATTAACTCTTATGAAAATTTATCTTAAGATCTGACAATTGCTCGAATGCTTTTTGACAATTGCTCGAATGTTGATAATATTAATTTCAGGTTTTAGCGTTTTCAAAGTCATGTTCCATAAATAGTATTGTGTCATCGGGCGTATTGAAGGATAAACAACCCACCATAAACTAGATGGGGGATCACTCTTTCAATTTTACCATCAACCTTACCGCGCTCAATAATAATAGCAAGCATATCCACCACAATGTTAAATAACATTGAGGAAAGGGGATCTCCTTGCCTCAAACCTTTTTTCATCTGGAAGTATCTATGAACATCATCATTCATCTTAATGGCGACACTTACTCTATCAAAAAACAAAGTTATTGATTAAGGCACGTCACTCTTCACAGAAATCTTTCATCCTAAGAGTTTGTTGAAGAAGAGACCACTTAACTTTATCATAGGCTTTTTAAAAGTCGATCTCGAGAACAACCCCACTAAACATTTTACGATGCAACTCATGGATTTTTTCATGCAATCTTACAACCCCATCTAGGATATATCTACCTTGTATGAAAGCAAACTGAGTAAGAGGCACCACGTGATCAGCCACAAAATTTAGTCTAATATTAGCAACCTTAGTGAAAATTTTGAAGCGTACATTAAAAAGACATATTGATCGATATTGTTGAATCTGGTCCACTTTATTAACTTTTGATAATAAAATAATTTCTCTAAAGTTGATACAGAAAAGCTCTAGTTGCCCGGCATATAGGTCACCAAACAATTTCAATAGATCATGTTCGATAATTTTCGAGAAAGTTTAATAAAACTTCGCCAAAAAACCATCAGGTTCTGGCGCCTTTATATTGTGAGGCCTGGGCGTAATAGACTTTATATTGCTGTTATAAATTCAATTCGGCTTCTGGGTGTATATTCTCCCTCCACCTAAAAAACATATTTCTAATTGTCAAAAAAATTAGTAAAAAATTTCGCACGTACATCTCGACAATCTATGTGTCGTTTGTGCATTTTGGTGAAAAACCGATATTTTTTATGGTCGATGTAAAAAAGATAATAAGTCTCACAAAAAGTCTTATTTTTAGCACTAAATTTTGTCCTTTTTACACACCTCAAACTACAAGTTGATTTTTCATGGAAAGACTTTGTGCATACTTAGCATGTTAAGATATACATGTGAATTTTTCGTTTAGAATTTTTTAATATTTCAAAATATATCAAAGTTGTAGTTCAAACTAAAGAAAGCATATGCACCCATGAGCCAAAGCACCACTCCCTGTTATATCTTACAACTTCAGGGAAATGTATTGTGCTCAACCAAAAGTTGCCCTCGCTATATGGACCTGATAGTGTAACTGTAACATCCCAAGTTTTCAAATTTAAAAACATCATGCATTGATATCATCATGCATTTGAAAGTCGAATAAAAACAAACAAACACTAATAGGTCAAACCTAAAAAAAAACCTATTTGCATAATGTTTGCCTATTAGCCTATGAGCTAAATATTATTTTATTTATTTTCAAAAGAACCTTTTCTTGTATCTTTTAGTCCTAAAATAATCCCCTGAATTTTACAAAATTTTAGAAAAAGATTTGAGCTCATTTGGAGGTTTTAATCAAAAGTTATTAACAAAAGCATAAATGGAAAAGAGAAAATAAAAGGAGAGAAAAAAGCGGACCGACCGAGCTGGGCTGGCCCGCGTCACGCCAACCCAACCCGGCCAGAAACGGCCCGTTCACCGCCCCTCCCCCGCTCCCTTCTCTCTCTCCCCTTCTCTCTCTCTTCTGCCCATGGGACCCACCATACCGCCGCCGCCGAAGACCGCCCTAGCGCCGCCGGCGAGAGCGTTCGAGCCGCCGCCTGTGAGCTCTCCATCACCAATGACCACGTCATCACCACGTCACCCTCCACCTCGGCGCCCAGTCAGCGCCACGTAAGCCTCCTCTTTTCTTTTATTTCTTTTTCCCAATCTCTGTCAACAGTTCTCGGCCGTAGGTTTTATGTAGATCCGACGGATCAGAGAGCTGATCCGCGGCAGAGTGGTGCCGACGAATCGCGTTGCACCACATGTCCTGGACACCACCCTAGTTTGTGTTTAATCTCAGTTTCGATAGTCCGCGCTTTGTAAAAATCATATCCAGAGATCGGTAGGCCCAAAAATTACAAATCTTATATCATTGGAATCCTACAAATATAAGGAACATTATGGAACAATAAAATGTGAACTTGCAGAAGTTTAAAAATCATTCATATTTAAATGCCTAATTAGAGTACTCTATCCGTAAAATGAGATCTACACCTCCTATTTGAGTGATTCCTTTTGCATATGCTTGCAAATGGAACCCTCTGTCCAGTAGTACCAAAATCAACATTTGTCCACTGTACCAAAATACCTTTTACAATTTATGGTAGTTGCGCTCCTCTAGTGTGACATAAATGGTTTGCAATAATGCAACCAACCCTAAAACCTGATCCATGACATCATGCATGTAGTAGACAACCAGAGAACAATTAAGTGGTGTGATCATGATTAAAATACATATTGCATTCATGTCTTCTGTCTGTGCATATCAATGTATGGCACCATGTTTATGGTGTGTTGTTATTGATTGTAGATTGTGATTGTGCCGACTGCAACGCGTGTGGTTGAGAAGTTTGTACAAACTTCCCACCTTATCCAGGCAAGTGATATTCAAATCCTACCCATTTTTACTTATGCATTAGTGTTTTAACTAGTATGCATGGTAGGGTTTTGTTTTCAAAAGTAAAGTGTTATGCTATGCTTAGCAATCCTAGTAATGTGTAGCCAATCTCAAAACCTGGCTAGGATTTTTTTAAAACTTTGCTTTGCAACATCAAATGCTAATGATGTTTCATTACTTGGTTGTGAGTGTTTTAAAAACTGAAAATTAATAATCTTAATGAAACACCTGGGTGGAATGGTATTGATTGGTGGGCGGCTACTCAGGACCACGTGCCCTGGTGGATTTAACCAGTGGACTTAAGTGGGGGTTATCACCTGAGAGTTCACAGATGTAGAGTGGTTGCTCTGGACCGCACACCTGGTGGATTTAACCAGGGGATCGTTTGGGGGTTTATTACCTGGGATGGGTTTTAAGCCTGTGAGTTTCACTTGTGGTTGACCACCCAGGATTAAAGAGATTACCATGTCGTCCATGTTTAGATAGCTTCCAGTGCAACCTTATGGTATTATGGGCTCTGCCAGGATTAATTAAGTTGTGAGGTTCAACTTGTTTGCTAGACATTCGGATGTGGCGACGGCCAATGGGAACGGGTCTAGCTGGTATGGTTGAATTCTCTTTCCGAAAGATCTTGTCTCATTCTTCTCTCTGGGTACAATGGGTCGTAAGGTGAAAGTGCACAACCTCTTGAGAGCTAAACCTAAGATCTTAGCTGTGTCCACGGTTATGGACAATCTGAGCTCCTGGACAGGGATTGTACGGAAGAATCTCATCACCTTTTCTGAATGTATTAAAATTGTGAAATCAACTCATTAAAACTCATGGTGGTTGTAACCATGTGAATTCTTTTAAAACTCATGGTGGATGTAACCATGTGATTTCTTTAAAAACTCATGGTGGATTTAACCATGAGGCTGTTTGTAATATCAATCAAAGGTTTTACAAAATGTTTTGTTTTAAACAAAATATAGGATAAAATTGGCTTTATGCAAATTAGCCCAAGACTCCACTAGCCAAATATCATGTAGTTAGTCTTTCACAATTGCCACCAAATAAGTGTCATTTGCCGGTACATCATTGTACTCGACCTCCATTCGATGGGGCTGCATATTCAAACGTGCGGGTTCATCTCGAAGAAGATTATTAGGTTTGGTCTCGAGTCCGCATTCCAACATGTCACGCTCGTGGCGCATGATGAAGATGGAGACTCCATGCTATTTTATTTCCGCTGTGTTAGATAATTTGAACTTTATTTGAAGGCTAGTCATCTAGACTATGCCAGTTGTATCTTCCCTTATTTGTCGTACCGGATCATTACATTGTAATTATTGAATATTATTGTTATGAATGCTATATTTTGTACTGTGGTGCTATCAGTGATCCAGGGAGTAGCACTGAACACAGGTGTTCTACCTTTGTAAAAAGTTAGGGCGTTACAAAATGGTATCAAAGCATAGTGTTGCCTATAGGATCGAGACCCTTGGTTTGGATTAGAAATTGGAAGACCCTAGGATGAAAAATTTATCTAATCTTGTTTCCATAAAAAAAAAGTGTGCCATGTGAACTTCTAGTACTCTCACCTATTCCCATGTTCAAAAATGTTTTCCTCTTTCCTTAGATGACCTAACTCATGAAAACCATCAAGGAAGACGAGCAAGTAACCATATTCTTTAGCTTGTTAAGGTATTCAAGAGGTGTTAGATGACCCCATTGATTCATATGTATTCCTTTACGTTCCGTTGTCTTGCCCTACTACCAGATGTACGGTAGTACCAACGAGACTATGCGTATTTTTTAACCTTATTACTTATTAAAGAAAGTTTGGAATTTCTTGTTTTAAATGTTTTTGTTTGGTTGTGTGACTTGTTTGTGCATGGGTATGAAATTTTATTCCTTGGATCTGTCTATCTTGCTTCTCATCTATGCTAAAACAACCACAAATGCCGCCAAGACGTGATCCAACCCAATTGGTAATTTTGGAATCCCAAGTGTGGATGTTATCTTGAGAATGGACTGGATGACTACCTATAAAGGATTCATAGATTGTGTTAGTAGATCAATCACACTCACTACCCCTGAAGGAAAAAAGATTCGATTCAAATCCCAATTGAATGTTGGAGAGTTTAGGCTAAACAATCTTAAGGGGGTTAGCCTAGATCAAGTGCACATAGTGAAGGAATACCCCGATGTCTTTCCTGAGGAATTACTAGGAATGCCCCCAGACAGAGAAATGGAGTTTCTTATCGACTTGCTTCCGGGCACTGGACCTATAACAAGGAGACCTTACCCTATGTGCACTGAAGAGTTGAAAGAACGTAAGAAACAGTTGAAAGAGCAGTTAGGAAAAGGTTTTATCAGAGAAAGTTCATCCCCGTGGGGAGCACCGGTTCTGTTTGTTGGGAAAAAGGACAGGAGCCAACGGTTGGTTATGGATTACCGTTCACTGAATGAAGTAACCATCAAGAACAAGTATCCATTACCCAGAATCAATGTCTGTTTGATCAGTAAGAAGGAGCTAGTGTATTTTCCAAGATCGATCTTCGGTCTGGATACTTTCAACTCAAGATTAGGGAGCAAGACATTCCCAAGACAGCCTTCGTCACTAGATACGACTCATACGAGTACACGATGATGCCTTTTGGCTTAACCAATGCTCCGTCATACTTCATGAATATGATGAATAAAGTGTCCATGGAATTCCTTGATAAGTTTCTCGTAGTCTTCATTGATGACATACTTATCTATTCCAAGAGCAATGAAGAGCATGACAAACACCTACGTCTGATATTGGAGTAACTTCGAGAACACAAGCTATATGCCAAGTTTAGTAAATGTGAGTTCTGGCTCAGTGAAGTAGGATTTCTTAGACACGTCATATCCAAGGAAGGAATTGTTGTTGATCCATCCAAGGTAGCGACAGTGACAGAATGGGAACCTCCGAAGACTGTTGGAGAAATTCGCAGTTTCTTAGGATTGGCTGGTTACTACATAAGGTTCATTGAGAATTTCTCCAAGATTGCAAAACCAATGATAGAATTGCTGAAGAAAGAGAAGAAGTTTGCTTGGACTGAAGCTTGTGAAGCTAGTTTCCAGGAGTTGAAGAAGAGATTAGTGTCTGCACCAATTCTGTGCTTACCTGATCTGGAGAAAGAATTTCAGGTCTACTGTGATGCCTCTCGTCAAGGACTAGAAAGTGTGTTGATGCATGAAGGCAAGGTAGTAGCCTATGCTTCGAGGCAACTCAAGAAGCACGAAGTAAATTACCCCACACATGATATTGAGTTGGCTTCAGTGGTTCATGCACTGAAAACCTGGAGACACTATTTGATGGGGAAACGATGTGAGATATTCACCGATCACAAGAGTTTGAAGTACATCTTCACCCAGAAGGAATTGAACATGAGACAAAGGAGATGGTTGGAACTCATCAAGGATTACGATCTGAGTTTGCAATACCACCCTGGTAAAGCAAATGTAGTGGTTGATGCTTTAAGCCGTAAGATTTATGTGAATTGCCTATCGACAGAAGAATTACATGAAGATGTGTGCAAGGCACTGAAGGACCTCAGTTTGGAAGTAGTACCAGAAGGCTATGTAGCATCGCTAATAGTACAACCTACACTGACGGATAAAATAAAAGAAACCCAGAAGGGAGATGAATATATCGAGAAGATAAAGGAAAACCTGAAGGAAGATAAGGCCAAAGGTTTTAGTGAAGATGAGCAAGGAACCGTTTGGTTCGGAAAACGGATCTGCGTAGCCAATGACCCTGAACTTAGGAAGCTGATATTCCAGGAAGCTCATGAAACACCCTATTCCATTCACCCCGGTAATACCAAGATGTACATGGATTTGAAGGAGAGATTCTGGTGGAACAACATGAAGCGAGACATCACAGAATACATAGCCAAGTGTGATGTGTGTAGCAGAGTAAAGGCTGAGCACCAGAAACCAGCAGGTTTATTGCAACCATTGAAGGTTCCAAACTGGAAATGTGATCAAATTGGTATGGACTTTATTACCGGATTACCTCGAACAAAATCAGGTTATGACTCGATTTGGGTTATAGTAGATCGTCTGATAAAGGTAGCTCACTTTGTGCCAGTAAAGAGCACTTATACCAGTGCTAAGCTAGCGGATATCTACATGAAGAGAATTGTGTGCCTCCATGGTGTACCCAAGAGTATCGTGTCTGATAGAGATACCCAATTTACCTCACATTTCTGGAAACAACTACATGAGTCCTTAGGAACCAGACTGGAGTTCAGTACAGCTTTTCACCCTCAAACAGATGGTCAGACTAAAAGGTTGGTGTAAGTAATATCCTCTGATATCTTTAAGGCACAAAGGATCTTGATTAATTGTAATATTCCAGGTATTGGGGTTACAAAAATAGAGGAAATAGATGTGTGCATTGCATTCATGCATAGAAAATCTGGGGAATTTTCGCGCTTTAAGTAAAACGATCACGATGATCGAAGTTTCACTTGACCTTGGTGGAATGGAAGTAGCTCATCAAGTCAAGCGCTATAAACCTCAATGTGACCTTTTCTAAAACCTTGTTTTGGGTAGAGATGATTCGATCTAAGGGGTTAGATCAAATGGAAATAAAACCAACACAAGAACATATGAAACAAGGATCAACTACTTGATCTTATTAAAGATCATAATATGGTATTCCTTGCCATAACATATGAACATCTATTCAATTGGAAATCAAGTAACAATAAAATGGAGAAACTATTCTTAACTTATCTTCTCCATGTCTTAAACAAATAAATAGTCCTACCATGAACCTCATGGTATTTCTTGAACTAAACTCTTGAACTTAACACCAACAAAAGCTTATCATTAAACCCTAGAGATGGGAGGGGTATATAACCATTAAAGAGATAAGAAGCACACTCTAAATTATTAACACTTAAAAGTTAAGCAACTACCTTGAGGTACAATTGAATTCACTTTAAAACTAAATACCAAATATAGCAAAACACAAGGACCTAAGTGCATAAAAGCCACACCTTCTGATTTCAATCATAACTTATTAAATATGTGGAATATCACAAAACTAAATTCGTTTACATTACGAATTATAGTTCAAACTATTTGAATAAAATAAACTATGAGTATTTAGAAACTCATATGGTCATGCCTTGGTGAAATCAAACATCACCATTCAAAATTGTGGTATAATCCTTATCTTTGACATTTTGATCCCAATAATAATATAAATACAATCACATATGATATAGTGACTCAACCACAAGCATAAAATCATTCACAAGATATTTAGTAACAAAAGCCACTTGGCTATCCAAAAATAAATCACATGAGAGGATAATCTCAATGCCACATAGGATGAAAATATCTACATAGCTTGAGTCCTAAGCTATGCCACCTCATGCTTAAAGGATTGCTATGGATGAGAGCATGACAACAAAGCACCTTACTCAACAAATTAAAGCAAGAGTCATCCACCCATGTGTCATGTTACTAGAGCATGCCTAAGCCTATAAAAGGAGCCTCACACTCCATCTATTTCATCATCTTGCACCTTGATGCAAGAAGACCAACACATTGAGCCACTCCATAAAATAGTTAGGATCAAGATGAAGCAGCTAGGAGGTGGAGGCATGGCACAAGATGCAGGTTTATCAGAATTCCTGAAGAACAAGCTACGAGAAGATAGCAAGGTAGAATTCTTAGGAAGACCACATATTTAGATAATCACATCATCATTCATTGAGTAGCACCCTAGATTATAATCCAAGTCCTTGTGGAGTGAGAGGGGTAATTAGTATAACCATATACAAATACTTCTAGAGGAAGCCTATACCATGCATGATTATCACAATTGGGTAATGATCATATATCCTAAGAATTAGGAGTAGAAGTCATTGAGAATAAATTGCTCATAATAATGCCATGACCATACTTTGGAGAAATAGAAGAATAAGCTATAAGTTAAACCCTATATGATAAGTAGATGTTATTCACAACATGAAATCATAGGGAGGTAACTAGTAAGCAACCTTAGGCTGATATCCCAACCTTAACTTGTGAATCACTTGGTGATCATAAGTAGAATTCTATCAAATCTACATTCCATTTATTCCTCAACAAAAGAACATAAGAAAACCTTAGAGTAAACTCTATACTTCATATGATGAGAAACCATTCATCCTTATAACCAAAGTTAACTATAAAAAGAACCATAACCACTTTAGTTACTTCAATGATAAATCAAGGATAATACTAGAAGTCTATTGGTAGAAAATAAAACCAATTCTCAAATCCTTAATAACTAAAGGAGAACATCAACTATTAAGCAAGTAACTCTATTATCATGCATAGGGGAGACTAAAACCTAGAACATATTTGATAGTTAAACCATGTGTGGTGATCAACCACTTATCTTTATAACCAAAGTCCAACCATGGGGAGAGTGATGTCTACTCTAGGTAAATCAAAGTGTTATTAAAATACAATAATAGTGCTAACCTTGACATAAAGTGATAATCAAAATTACAAGATCTTAATAAATAGAGGATCACATAAAATCATATGCAGGGAACTAAATTCTCAATTAAGAGCTCAAACCCTAATGATAAACTCTAAAACACTTAGAGTAGAAATTATCAACCCTAATAATTCAAAATAGATTTGATTACACAAGAAAAAGGAAATTAAAAATGAGGGCATAAAATCATGATTAATTAAAATTTGTAATAAAGCTCACATATGTGAAATGTTTAATCAAAACAATTGAGTATTACCATAATACTTTTATTAGTCTTCATAAAAGACCAATTGTCAAACAACTGCAAAACAGAATGATTGAAATTTGAATTAAAAACAGAAATCAAACAATAAAATAGAAACCAGAAAATAAAAATAAGAGAAAGGAAAAAAAGAGAAGAGATGTGATTACCTGAACAGGCCGCAGAAGCCCAGCAGCAGCCTGCCTAGCAGCCCAGCATCAGCCCATCGACGTAGCCCAACACCGGCCCGCGTACCCCTTCAGCCAAAATATCACGGGGACGAGCTCGTCCTCATCCCCTTCTCCCGCATGGTCGACACGGCGAAGCCGTACTCGGCTTCGTTGCGATATTGGCGGCATCCCCTTCATCGGCAGCGTGACGAGGAGAATTCTGCGGCCGTATAAAAGCCCAGCGAAGCACAGCAGCTCGGGATTTCTTCCTCCTCTCCAATTTTCCCCAATCTCTGAAACCCTAGCTTCTCGGACACCGTAAACCACCGATGACTGGGGCTACCCCGAGCCTCGCCGTGGACACCAACGTCACCACCATGATCGACTTGCTCCTCCTGCAAAAGGAATCGAGTCGGAGCAGCCCGTAGCGCCGTCGCCAAGCTCAACTCTCCGGCGGCCGGCGCCATGAAATCCGGCGAACTAGCCCTCAATCGACCACACCGTCACGCGCGTCGTACTCGCGGTGAGCTCCTCGATCTCGTGGCAAGCTCGCTTTGCTCGATTACACGCTGTAGCGCCGCCGCATCGCTAGCCCGTGAGCACCGTCGCAGCACCACGTCGCCGGCCACCCTCCGGTGACCATTCGGAGGGGGCGCCGCCACTATTAGGTTTGCCTTGTTCCCCTGGATCCAACGAGCACACGCAGAGCCCCGCGGAAACCCTCCATCGCCGGCGTCGTCCTTGGTCGGCCGCCGGTAGTGGCCATGGTCGCCACATCGTCGCTGCGTGGCAGCCGGCGTGGCTCCGGCCCACCCGTGCTGTGGCTGTGAGTAGCACGAGGCACGGGTGTAATTAGTAAATTCCATCTTATTTCAAATACCGAGAAAATTACTGCAGCTTCAAATAAATCTAGAAAATTCAATTTAAGTCAGAAAAATGTAAATAAGATATTAAAATTCTTAGAAAAGAAAACTCTATCCAATAAAAATATAAAGTGAAATTTTTATTTTTAATAAAAATTCAATTATTTTATACATGTTATTTAAGTCTTCAATTTTAATTCTTAATACAATTAAAAATTCAGGAATTAAGAAACCATTTATAAATTAAATAAAACCAGTAAGCAAATAAAGAAAACATGAAAACTAATTTTTTTTATTTGCTATCCTATTAAATCATTATTAGGGAAATTTAAACCCTAATTAATAATTACTCTAATTAGTAAATTATTTAAAAATAATAAAAAGCCAAATTGAATATTATTTTATTTTGAAGTTATTAATAACTTCAACTTTATTAATGAAGTTATTAACTTATGAACTAAATAGTAATTATGCAACCCTAGTTCCATATGGTAGAAAACTAGGAACTCATCATTTCATGTGTAATCGTAAAACCCTAATGCCATTTAGACCCTAGTTCCATTAGTACATGTGAACTCCAAATTATTACCAAACCTAAAACCCAAGTTAACATGAGATCAGGTTACTTCAATAGTAATAATAGAACCATATAGGACCTAGATACTAGACATTACCACATAAAATGTAGAAGACCTATCACTAACAAGATGGGTACTCCATGTGTTCATCTTCATCAGACCTAGATAGTTAAGTAGGGTTAACCAAGTGTAAACCCTAGATCCTATTACCAAAGCCATCATCCTTATTCATTCCTATTTAGCATCACACCATTGTGATGAACCCTAACAGCAACCATACCTACTATTTTACACTACAGAACCATGTTCCACTAAACCCTACTAGTGTGAGATACTTATGAACCATCCTATTTAGGAACCAATCATTCTCTACTTAGAGATCAATAGCTAATACAAGACAACCTCAACCTAAATTGTTACACTTCTTATTATTTAAGAAGTATGTTCTTCAAAAGTTATTCTTTTGAAGTAAATATATAATCATCATCAACCCTACCTAACAGGACCTATTAACTCTAGCTAGCTATCACCAGCAAAATGAACCAATCCTGATAGCAACCTTGTATGAATCATTACTTAGGATGCCTAGGCTTAATTCCACAATACCAGCCCTAGTAATTGATGAATCCAACTTTGTTGGGATCCATCTACCACTTACTCCAGAAACCAATTAGAACCATAGAAAACCATAGAACCCCACACACCTAGATATCATACTTGTTCTTTATTATAGAACATGTTCTTCAAAAGTTATTCTTTTGAAGTATATGATAATTAATCATTAACCATGCCACATAGTGCTAAAACCAATCACTATTCATTACATGTTAGGATTATACCAAATGTTATAGTTGTGTGCTATTAATATTATTATTATGATATATTGCAACACCTGTTTATGATACCATGTAACCACACCTGAATAAGAACCTTGTACGAGAATCATTCTAAAAGTGAAACACACCCTGAACCAATTATTACAACTCATTGATCCTAAATCATCGGGGTTAGGTCACGCTTAGAGCGATTGCATCTCATACTTACGCATTATTGCCTCCTTGCCAATCTTTTAAACATCGTCCTTACCGGACGATGATGCTATTTCAGAATTTGGACTTATTGCGTATCGAAGACCTTGCCTGCATAATCTTGCAGTCAAGAAAGGCAAGTTCATCGCTTTCTCATGTCATTTGAGTATTTCTATCAAATTACTTGCAAAGTACTATGGTTATCACTATTGCATAAAAACCAAAACCACTACTTTCATAACTATGAATATGACTATGTGGTGGGCAATGGAACCATGGATTGTGTTGATATGGTGGAGGTTCCATTGCACGGGTTTATACCCATTTAGGATTGAACAACAAATGTCGTCAGTGATTCTTGTGCCGTAATACCCGTGTTAACCATAAGATCCGGAGTGGGACGGAGTAGTCAAAAGTGTTTCCACTGCTCGTTCATCAACGAATGCGCTTACCGTAGCAGTTGTATCTGGCGGTAAAACCGGAGGGTGGGGATCCCATTCTAATTCCCCACAGTAAAGCATTGCTTGCCGTAGCAGTTGTGTGTTGCGGAACAACCGGAGGGTGGGGATCCCATTCTAATTCCCCACGGTAATGCGGTCTATGATGGGTTGCAGCTACCGGCGTAGGAGTGTATGGTAGAGCCCAGCACTGTCGTCGTGGTCGGGGTCCACCTTGAAATCTACAGGAATAATGGGACCGGCGTGGAACCAGGGTCGGGGCATGCAACAACGGGTGGGTGTTCGAGGTAGCGGAGGAACATGATTGGCTAGACCTTATACCGGGTCTCACACCATAGGAAGTGTGGACGGGGAAATTGCCCGGTTGGCACCAAGGTTAAGATCTCTTATGGGTAAAGCAACACACCTCTGCAGAGTGTAAAGAACCGTGACCTGTCACTCCCTGTTCGGGATATGGAGCTGCGAACGCTGCCGGAAAGGAACTCCATGAAGTTCTAGTAAACCGGTGAAGGCTGACGGACATAGTTCTTCTGAATAAAAGCAACCTTTTGAAGAAATGATTATGAAAACTTGCATTGGTATTAGACTTTCTCGTCTAATGCTGTAGCTAGTGCATTAAACACCTCTTTCCTATAATGAACTTGTTGAGTACGCTCGTACTCATCCCACTCTTAAATCCCCTGCTTAGATATGGAGGCATCGAAGGAGTATCTACAGTGCAACTCGAAGGTCGAGGAGTCAACAACTACTTCAAGAGACAAGACCCCGTCGGAGGAGTCGGATACCACATACATCAAGGAGAAAACCTAGTTTAGCCATAGAAGGGAACTAGTTTCCTAAACCTAGCTCCTACTTAGCTAGAATCTATTCTTAGCCTCTTTAGCTAGTTAAATACTCTACAAATAGAGTTCGTGATAGGATTAGACTACGAGTCGTTCTTCTAGAGTTTATTTGTAGATTTACCTCATTGTAAAGTAGGAGGTTGTGCTGATCTTATGTAACAGAGTCAATGTTGTAATTCTATAGACATGCCTTGGACCCGCATATGTTTCGTTGTACCACTGCGAGCGATATAATACTAGTGGAACGGTGTTTCATTGGTGTTATATCGGACTTGCATACTACACCATGCGGTGGTATGCCGGGTCACCACAGTTGGTATCGAGCAAATGCTTTGACCCTAGGATTAAAACCCTTTAAAGGAGACCTATAGGATTGGTAGTGTCTATAGGAAGTTGTCCTAGGTAAACCAAATAATTCTTATGACTTGAGATGGATATTCACTTGAGAATAATCCTGACACACTTGAGTCAACATTTCTTACCTATATTTCCTAAGTAATGTTAGCTAGCTAATCTCAAATTATGTAGGATACTCTTAAGACCTTAAAATAATTATGAGTAGACCACAGTTGGTATACAATACATGGTAGTCCAAAGAGAGGATACAACCATAAGGAAGATATCCTAGTAGAAGATGTGTACCAACATATGTTATGATTAAGTAAGAGTTATCCAGACTGGAAATAGGAGTTATATCAATTGATGAAGATAATTAAGATATCCTAATAGAAGATGTAGACCAAGTCTAGTAATGAGTAAGTAAAACTATCTAGACATGTGAAACAATTGATAGTAAGTGATAACTATGAGTCATATGAGGTAGTATAGACCATGATGAGTCAATCATGGGAGATAAGGAAGAGAGATATGAATAAAATATGAGTACTTACATGGTAGAGTTGTTAATCATATATGATTCACCTGAGAATCATTATGTGATGGAATAGAACACTATAAGTATTTTGGAGGAGTACAATAAGAAGCCAAGTGCTAAACCATAGTGCAAGAACTATGTTCCAAAAACCATGGGAACTGTGTCAAGAACATTAGGTCCATAGCCTTACGATACAATAACTTGGAAGTATAGGGGCTATATTCCAATAGTGATGTGTCTAGAATAGTGATGTTAGAACCAGACATATCATTGAAGTAGTCCTCAACAAAATGGAAGCTAAGTTAGTATTTCCAAAGAAAATTAGGTTAACCACAACTATCCTAGACCACTTTGTTTCAAGTTTATCTCATTGCAAATGTGCAATTAAGGTAAAGGTTGAGACAAATAGTAGAATTCCCTATATTCGTGCTAAGTATCACGATATAAACCTATATTATGTGGTGTTCTATACTACACATCGAGCCCGATGTTTAGAGATGTCTTACTCAACAATCATATTCAGGCTTATGATGATGTGTACTATAAACACAAAGCTGAATCTTCTTGGATTTTATTGGATTTTCATTGTTTGACTAGATCCATGCATGAAGTTTGACTTCGATATGCAAATGCATGTTGCAATATCAAGTTCTTACTTGATGCTATAGATCTAGAGGGTAATGGTATTCGTGTGAGGAAGTGACGAATTCTGTATATTTTGAAGACAAGATGAAGGTTCATCAGATAAAGGAAACAAAGTTGTGGGAAGCAACCACAATACTCTGAAGGAAGTGCCAATCAACATTCATGCTTTACCTCAACGGAGGAGTACTTTAGTACATGAGAAGCACGAAGGTAAGAAATATGGTGATTATGGTGAAGGCTGAAGCTGATCCATAGTCAACATAGAAGAGGGAATGCATGGGAAATCACTTAGGATACTATAATCATAGTGTCAGCTAGTGGTTTTCTTGCAAAATAAACCCTGAATGAAGGAAGGTGATATATGAAAACATAGCAGACATAAGAAGACCATAGTTGATATCAGAAGACCACAATTGGTATAGGATCAATACTGCGAGATAGAGTAGAAGATGTCTCGTCCAGACCTATAATAGAATCCATTTTTAGATATCAAATAGCCACAGTTGGTATAATAACCACAGCTGGTATCAGTTGGTATTATAGTCCACGATTTAATTAGTGGTAACAAAAGTTTGTGAACAAATAAAAAATTTTGTTAGCCAAATAACACTGACCTATAATCATTTAGACGAAGGAATCACATTGGATGTCCACAATTGAGTGGATACACCACAGATATTCTTCGCAAGATCTTAGAAGAATACAAACCATAAGCTAGACCTAGACCAATATTCTAACCATAATTCCAATGATTGGAAGAAACGGAGTTGAAGATCATAAGAAAACTCTAAGGGGTAGAGTAAAATATTGAGTTGGATGTACAATGACTCAATACTTTGAACAATACAGAAGAAGAAGGTCTGAACTGAGAGGAAGTTAGATCTTATTTTCATAAGATTGTTGAACAATACTTTCAGAAGGATGTCAGACTAGAAGCCGAGGTTTATACCTCGAGGACGTAAGAAGTGGATTATAACTTGAGCAAGTAAGTAATATCTACTCAGAAGTACTTAAGCTCAAGTAAGTCAAGGATAAAGAAGTTGGACGAAGGAAATATCAGAGACCAAATATAGCTCAAGGAGGTCAAAGACTGAAGGGATTTGACCATACCAGAATCAGAGACTACATGAAAGATTCCTTTCATGGAACCTAAATGAATCTAAAGAGTTATAGGTATCAATTAAACCATGATTGGATGGACTAAATGAGTCTAACCCATTCTTAGAGGAATAAACCATCACGACCATTTCCATGGTAAGTACCTTACTTAGTACTATTATTGCAGTTTTGGTAGTAAGGGAAAACAAAGACCTATTTTATCAAATAGGAGAATGTTAGCCAATTAGTCCTCAATAAAGACTGCCAGGACAAGAAGAAGTCCTAATCATTGAATCTTCAATGAGATAAGAAACAAGATTATAATAGTTGGAAGAAATCAATGAATCAAAGTAAGAGCCATGGTTCAGAGACAGGTATCGTAGAACTGGAGTAAGAAACTAATATTCAGAGACAAACCCTAAGGGATTCCAGGAAGAATCTGGACAAGGGATGTATTCAATTATATCCAGTAAGATCACCATGGAGTTCGAGAAAAGATTTAGTCTGCACAAGTCAGATCCACACTCCGAAACGTGAGAGAGATCAAACTTCGAGGACGAAGTTTAGTTTAAGGGGTAGAGACTGTAATATTCCAGGTATTGGGGTTACAAAAATAGAGGAAATAGATGTGTGCATTGCATTCATGCATAGAAAATCTGGGGAATTTTCGCGCTTTAAAGTAAAACAGTTCACGATGAATCGAAGTTTCACTTGACCTTGGTGGAATGGAAGTAGCTCATCAAGTCAAGCGCTATAAACCTCAATGTGACCTTTTCTAAAACCTTGTTTTGGGTAGAGATGATTCGATCTAAGGGGTTAGATCAAATGGAAATAAAACCAACACAAGAACATATGAAACAAGGATCAACTACTTGATCTTATTAAAGATCATAATATGGTATTCCTTGCCATAACATATGAACATCTATTCAATTGGAAATCAAGTAACAATAAAATGGAGAAACTATTCTTAACTTATCTTCTCCATGTCTTAAACAAATAAATAGTCCTACCATGAACCTCATGGTATTTCTTGAACTAAACTCTTGAACTTAACACCAACAAAAGCTTATCATTAAACCCTAGAGATGGGAGGGGTATATAACCATTAAAGAGATAAGAAGCACACTCTAAATTATTAACACTTAAAAGTTAAGCAACTACCTTGAGGTACAATTGAATTCACTTTAAAACTAAATACCAAATATAGCAAAACACAAGGACCTAAGTGCATAAAAGCCACACCTTCTGATTTCAATCATAACTTATTAAATATGTGGAATATCACAAAACTAAATTCGTTTACATTACGAATTATAGTTCAAACTATTTGAATAAAATAAACTATGAGTATTTAGAAACTCATATGGTCATGCCTTGGTGAAATCAAACATCACCATTCAAAATTGGGGTATAATCCTTATCTTTGACATTTTGATCCCAATAATAATATAAATACAATCACATATGATATAGTGACTCAACCACAAGCATAAAATCATTCACAAGATATTTAGTAACAAAAGCCACTTGGCTATCCAAAAATAAATCACATGAGAGGATAATCTCAATGCCACATAGGATGAAAATATCTACATAGCTTGAGTCCTAAGCTATGCCACCTCATGCTTAAAGGATTGCTATGGATGAGAGCATGACAACAAAGCACCTTACTCAACAAATTAAAGCAAGAGTCATCCACCCATGTGTCATGTTACTAGAGCATGCCTAAGCCTATAAAAGGAGCCTCACACTCCATCTATTTCATCATCTTGCACCTTGATGCAAGAAGACCAACACATTGAGCCACTCCATAAAATAGTTAGGATCAAGATGAAGCAGCTAGGAGGTGGAGGCATGGCACAAGATGCAGGTTTATCAGAATTCCTGAAGAACAAGCTACGAGAAGATAGCAAGGTAGAATTCTTAGGAAGACCACATATTTAGATAATCACATCATCATTCATTGAGTAGCACCCTAGATTATAATCCAAGTCCTTGTGGAGTGAGAGGGGTAATTAGTATAACCATATACAAATACTTCTAGAGGAAGCCTATACCATGCATGATTATCACAATTGGGTAATGATCATATATCCTAAGAATTAGGAGTAGAAGTCATTGAGAATAAATTGCTCATAATAATGCCATGACCATACTTTGGAGAAATAGAAGAATAAGCTATAAGTTAAACCCTATATGATAAGTAGATGTTATTCACAACATGAAATCATAGGGAGGTAACTAGTAAGCAACCTTAGGCTGATATCCCAACCTTAACTTGTGAATCACTTGGTGATCATAAGTAGAATTCTATCAAATCTACATTCCATTTATTCCTCAACAAAAGAACATAAGAAAACCTTAGAGTAAACTCTATACTTCATATGATGAGAAACCATTCATCCTTATAACCAAAGTTAACTATAAAAAGAACCATAACCACTTTAGTTACTTCAATGATAAATCAAGGATAATACTAGAAGTCTATTGGTAAAAAATAAAACCAATTCTCAAATCCTTAATAACTAAAGGAGAACATCAACTATTAAGCAAGTAACTCTATTATCATGCATAGGGGAGACTAAAACCTAGAACATATTTGATAGTTAAACCATGTGTGGTGATCAACCACTTATCTTTATAACCAAAGTCCAACCATGGGGAGAGTGATGTCTACTCTAGGTAAATCAAAGTGTTATTAAAATATAATAATAGTGCTAACCTTGACATAAAGTGATAATCAAAATTACAAGATCTTAATAAATAGAGGATCACATAAAATCATATGCGGGGAACTAAATTCTCAATTAAGAGCTCAAACCCTAATGATAAACTCTAAAACACTTAGAGTAGAAATTATCAACCCTAATAATTCAAAATAGATTTGATTACACAAGAAAAAGGAAATTAAAAATGAGGGCATAAAATCATGACTTAATTACAATTTGTAATAAAGCTCACATATGTGAAATGTTTAATCAAAACAATTGAGTATTACCATAATACTTTTATTAGTCTTCATAAAAGACCAATTGTCAAACAACTGCAAAACAGAATGATTGAAATTTGAATTAAAAACAGAAATCAAACAATAAAATAGAAACCAGAAAATAAAAATAAGAGAAAAGAAAAAAAAAGAAGAGAGGTGATTACCTGAACAGGCCGCAGAAGCCCAGCAGCAGCCTGCCTAGTAGCCCAGCATCAGCCCATCGACGTAGCCCAACACTGGCCCGCGTACCCCTTCAGCCAAAATATCACGGGGACGAGCTCGTCCTCATCCCCTTCTCCCGCATGGTCGACACGGCGAAGCCGTGCTCGGCTTCGTTGCGATATTGGCGGCATCCCCTTCATCGGCAGCGTGACGAGGAGAATTCCGCGGCCGTATAAAAGCCATGGGACGAAGCACAACAGCTCGGGATTTCTTCCTCCTCTCCAATTTTCCCCAATCTCTGAAACCCTAGCTACTCGGACACCGTCAACCACCGATGACTGGGGCTACCCCGAGCCTCGCCGTGGACACCAACGTCACCACCATGATCGACTTGCTCCTCCTGCAAAAGGAATCGAGTCGGAGCAGCCCGTAGCGCCGTCGCCAAGCTCAGCTTCTCCGTGCGGCCGCGCGCCATGAAATCCGGCGAACTAGCCCTCAATCGACCAAACCGTCACGCGCGTCGTACTCGCGGTGAGCTCCTCGATCTCGTGGCAAGCTCGCTTTGCTCGATTACACGCTGTAGCGCCGCCGCATCGCTAGCCCGTGAGCACCGCTGCAGCACCACGTCGCCGGCCACCCTCCGGTGACCATTCGGAGGGGGCGCCGCCACTATTAGGTTTGCCTTGTTCCCCTGGATCCAACGAGCACACGCAGAGCCCCGCGGAAACACTTACCTCCCCACCTATCCTGGCAGCCCCAGCAGAGTCAGAGCCAATGCTCCTTTATCTGGCAGCTACCAACAAAGTCATCAGCCTCGTCATCGTGGTGGAGCGAAAGGAAGAAGGTCATGAATATGACGTCCAAAGACCCTGTCTACTACATAAGCGAGGTGCTGACGGAGTCAAAGCAAAGATACCCTCACTTTCGAGAAGCTAGCTTATGGAGTTTTCCTAGAGCGGCCGGAAGGCTGAGACACTACTTCCAAGAGCACCCGATAACGAGTTGTGAGCAAAGCTCCACTTGTCAACAATTCTCAACAACGACCCAAGGTTAGAACTTGTGATCATGGTACTTTATTTCAAATCATAGAGCCATCATTAGCAACTAAAAGACATACCTATGTCCACATAAAATGTAGAACCCTATCACTAGCAATTTTGTATTCCATGTATGCATACCACTAAACCTAGTTGATCAAGTAGGATCAACCAAGTTAAACCCTAGCTTCTACTGTCAAAACCATCATCCTTATTCATCCATGCTTAACATCACACCATTGTGATGAACCCCAATAGCATCTAGGCCCAATATTTATCATTACATAACCATAGTCCACTAAACCCTACAAGTACTTCATAATTATGAACCATCCTATTTAGGAGCCAATCATTTCTTACTTTGTGGATCCAATAGAAAAACCTAAACCACCTCAATCCTAATTGATATACTTCTTATTAATTAAGAAGCATGTTCTTCAAAAGTTATTCTTTTGAAGAAGATATGAAGTAGCCAACAACCCTGCCTAATAGGATCTATAAACCCTAGCTATCTATCACCAATAAGATGTAACAAACTTTGATAGCACCTATGTATAACCAGTTGCTTAAGATGCTTAGGCTTAATTCAACATTACAGGCCCTAGGTGTTGATGAATCCAATCTTGTTTGGATCCATCTACTCCTTACTCCAGAAACTAGATGAAACCACAGTCAACCATAGAACCCCACCAACCTAATTATCATATTTGTTCTTTATTAAAGAACATGTTCTTCAAAAGTTATTCTTTTGAAGTATATGATAATTAATCATTAACCATGCCATATAGTGCTTAAACCAACCACTATTCATTACATGTTAGGATTATACCAAATGTTATTGTTGTGTGCTATTAGTGTTATTATTATGATATATTACATCACCTGTTTATGATACCAAGCAAACAATCCTTAATAAGAACCCTGTTTGTGAATCACTCTAAAAGTGCAACACACCCTAAACCAATCATTACAACTCACTGATCCTAAATCATCGGGGTTAGGTCACGCTTAGAGCGATTGCACCTCATACTTATGCATTATTGCATCCTTGCCAATCTTTTAAACATCGTCCTTACCGGACGATGATGCTATTTCAGAATTTGGAGTTATTGCGGAACGAAGACCTTGCCTGCATAATCTTGCAGTCAAGAAAGGCAAGTTCATCACTTGCTCATGTCATTTGAGTATTTCTATCAAATTAATTGCAAAGTACTATGGTTATCACTATTGCATAAAAATCAAAACCACTACTTTCATAACTATGAATATGACTATGTGGTGGGCAATGGAACCATGGATTGTGTTGATATGGTGGAGGTTCCATTGCACGGGTTTATATCCATCTAGGATTAAACAACAAATGTCGCCGATGATTCTTGTGTCGTAATACCCGTGTTAACCATAAGATCCGGAGTGGTACGGAGTAGTCAAAAGTGTTTCCACCTCTCGTTCATCAACGGATGCGCTTTACCGTAGACACTTGTATCCGTCGGCGGCAAGCGGTAGGCGGGAAGCCTTAAGTCCCCACGGCACGGTCCGTAGACACTTGTCGTTCGAAGAACAAGCGGTAGGTTGGGGAAGCCTTAAGTCCCCACGGTATTGCGGTCTATGATGGGTTGCAGCCACCGGCGTAGGAGTGTATGGTAGAGCCCGGCAACGTTGTCGTGGTCGGGGTCCACCCTGAAATACGGGAATAATGGGACCGACGTGGACCCGGGGGTCGGCGCATGCAACAAAGGGTGGGTGTTCGAGGTAGCGGAGGAACATGATTGGCTAGACCTTATACCGGGCCTCACACCATAGGAAGTGTGGACGGGTTGCGCGCCGGTTGGCACCAAGGTTAAGATCTCTTATGGGTAAAGCAACACACCTCTGCGCAGTGTAAAGAACCGTGACCTGTCACTCCTGTTCGGGATATGGAGCTGCGAACGCGGCCGGAAAGGAGCTCCATGAAGTTCTAGTAAACCGGTGAAGGCTGACGGACATAGTTCTTCCGAATAAAAGCAACCTTTTGAAGAAATGGTTATGAAAACCTGCATTGGTATTAGACTTTACGGTCTAATCGTTGTAGCTAGTGCATTAAACACCTCTTTCCTATAATGAACTTGTTGAGTACGCTCGTACTCATCCCACTCTTAAATCCCCTGCTTAGATATGGAGGCATCGAAGGAGGATCTACAGTGCAACTCTAAGACCGAGGAGTCAACAACTACTTCAAGGAACAGGAACCTGTCAGAAGAGTCAGATACCACATCCAACAAGTATAAAACTTAGACTAGCAATAGAAAGGAACTAGCTTCCTAAACTTAGCTCCTATTTAGCTAGAATCTATTCATAGCCTCTGTAGCTAGTTAAATACTCTACAAATAGAGTTCGTGTTAGGATTAGACTACGAGTCGTTCTCCTGGAGTTTATTTGCGGTTTTACCTCAATGTAAAGTAGGAGGTCTGTGATGATCTTATGTAACAGTAGTCGTGATGTAATTCTATAGACATGCCTTGGACCCGCATATGTTTACGTTGTACCACTACGAGCGATATAATACTAGTGGAACGGTGTTTCATTGGTGTTATATCGGACTTGCATACTACACCATGCGGTGGTATGCCGGGTCTCCACGAGTTGGTATCAGAGCAAATGCTTTGACCTTAGGATTAAAACCCTTTAAAGGAGACCTATAGGATTGGTAGTGTCTATAGGAAGGCTGTCTTAGGTGAACCAAATCTTTTTATGACTTGAGATGGATATTCACTTGAGAATAATCCTGACACACTTGAGTCAACATTTCCTACCTATCCTTCCTAAGTGAAGTTAGTTAGCTAATCCAAAACATGTAGCACATCATTAAGTCCTTAAACAATAGATGAGTAGATCACAGTTGGTATACAACACATGATAGTCCAAAGAGAGGATACAACCATAAGGAAGATATCCTATTGGAAGATGTGTACCAACACCTGTCATTAAATAAGAGCTATTCAGACCTGTAATAGGAACGATATCAAGTGATGAAGATAATTAAGAAATCCTAATAGAAAATGTAGACCCATATAAGTAATGAATAATTAAATTTATCTAGACATGTGAAACAATTGATAGTAAGTAATAACTATTAGTCATATGAGGTAGTATAGATCATGATGAGTTAGTCGTGGGAGGTAAGGAAGAGAGATAGGAATAAAATATGTCTACATATATGGTAGGGATAGTTATCATATAAGATTCACTTGAGAATCATTATGTGATGGACTAGAACCTCATAATTAATTAAGAGGAGTACAATAAGAAGCCAAGTGCAAAACAATAGTGTAAGAATTATGTTCCAAAGCTATGGGAAGTGTGCCAAGCACATGATGACCATAGTATTATTGCAGAAATTCTTGGAAAAATAGCAACTATATCCCAATAGTTATGTGTTTAGATTATCCATGTTAGAACCAAGAGATATCATAAGAGGTAGTCCTCAACAAAATAGAAGTTAAGTAGTACTTCCAGAGAAAATTAGATTAACCTTAACTATCCTAGACCACTTTTGTTTCAAGTTTATCTCATTGCAAATGTGCAATCAAGGTAAAGTTTGAGACAAATAGTAGAATTCCCTATATTCGTGCTAAGTATCACGATATAAACCTATATTATGTGGTGTTATATACTACACATCTCAGCCTGATGTTTCGAGATGTCTTACTCAACTAGTATATTCAGGCTTATGATGGTATGTATTATATACACAAAGCTGAATCTTCTTGGATTTTATTGGATTTTCATTGATTGACTAGATCCATACATGAAGTTCGATTTTGATATGCAAATGCATGTTGCTATATCAAGTTCTTACTTAATGCTATAGATCTAGAGGGTAATAGTATTCGTGTGAGGAAGCGACGAATTCTGGAAGATTCCGAAGACAAGATGAAGGTTCATCGGAGAAATGAAGTAAAGTTGTGGGAAGTAACCACAATACTCTGAAGGAAGTACAATCAGTTGCTCATGCTTACCTCAATAGAGGAGTACTTTAGTACGGAAGAAGCATGAAGGTGAGAAATCTGGTGATTATGGTGAAGCTCAAGCAGATCCATAGTCAACATATAAGAGGGAATGCATGGGAAATCGCTTAGGATACTATATTCATAGTGTCAGCTAGTGGTTTTCTTGCACCAATGAACCCTCGAAAACGGAAGATGACGTGTGAAACCATAGAAAATATAAGGAGACCATAGTTGATATCAGAAGACCACAATTGGTATAATATTAATACTGCGGGATAAAGTAGAAGATGTCTCGTCCAGTTGATCAGAACCTATATTAGAATCCATTTTTAGATGTCAAATAGCCACAGTTGGTATAATAACCACAGCTGGTATCAGTTGGTACTACAAATAGTCCACGATTTAATTAGTTGTAACAAAAGTTTGTGAACAAATAAAAAAAATCTTGTCAGCCAAATAGCTAGATCTATAAACATTTAGTCAAAGGATTCACATTGGATGTCCACAATTGGGTGGATACACCACAAAGTTTCTTCGCAAAACCTTAGAGGAATATAAATTATAAACAAGACCTATACCAATATTCTAATCATAAGTCCAATAGTTGGAAGAAAAGGAGTTGAAGACCATAAGAAAACTCTAAGGGGTAGAGTAAAGATTGAGTTGGATGTACAATAACTCAATATCTTGAGCAAGATAGTTGAAGAAGGTCTGAACTGAGAGGAAGTTCGATCTTATTTTCATAAGATTGTTGAACAATACTTTCAGAAGAAGGTCAGACCAGAAGCCGAGGTTCATACCTCGAGGACGTAAGAAGTGGATTATAACTTGAGCAAGTGAGTAATATTTACTCGCGATTCGATAGCTCAATTAAACTAAGGTTAATGAAGTTGGATGAAGGAAATACCATAGACAAAATATAGCTCAAAAATTCCAAATACCGAAGAAGATTGAATGTACCAACACCAAAGACCAATAGAATGATTCCTTTCATGGAACCTAAATAACCCAAAATAGTTATAGGTATCAAATATAATCCCTGATTGGATGGACTAAATGAGTCTAATCCATTCTTAGGAAAATAACCATCATGATCATTTCCATGGTAAGTATCATACCAAGTATCATTATTGCACTTTTGGTAGTAAGGGAAAACAAAGACCTATTTTATCAAATAGGAGAATGTTATCCAATTAGTCCTCAATAAAGAATTTGCTGGACAAGAAGAAGTCCCAATCTTGGAATCTTCAATGAGATAGGAAAACAAGATTATAATAGCTGGAAGAAATCAATGAATCAAAGTAAGAGCCATGGTTCAGAGACAAGTATTATTAGATTCCAAGAAGAAAATCATAGAACTGGAGTAAGAACTAATGTCGGAGACAAATCCTAATGGATTCCAGGAAGAATCTGGACAAGGGATATATTCAATTATATCCAGTGAGATCACTGTGGAGTTCTAGAAAAGTTTAAGTCTGCATAAGTCAGATCCACACTCCGAAACGTGAGAGATATCAAAC